>NC_133375.1:21371811-21405758 GCF_049309525.1 Garra rufa | reverse complement strand
ATATATATATATATATATATATATATATATATATATATATATATATATATATATATATTAAGTATAAGTATTATATAATAATAATAATAATAATAATAATAAATTTTATTTCATGTTTAAATCTAAATTTATATAATTATTTTATATAGTTGTATATTAGTTTATTAGCATTATATTTTGTATTAATATCTTAATATTATAATAAATACATTTCATGTTTAAATCTAAATTTATATTATTATATAATTTTTATATTGTTATATATTGCTTTACATTATTTATATATATATATATATATATATATATATATATATATATATATATATATATATATATATATATATATATAATGTGTGTGTGTGTATGTATGTGTGTACAATTTTTATATTACATTTTTATTGCATGTTTAAATCTAAATATTAAATTTATTGTATTACTTTATAATTATAGATTATAGATAGATTATATTTTTTAAATGTAAAACAGACATTTTTTCCCATTAATTGTCGGTTTGTCACCTTGGATTTATAAGGTTCTGCATTCTGAGCAGTTTTAAGTTATTGAGCTTCAAAGTTTTTAGGTTCCATAGATTTCTATAGGTAGAACCCTTTTTGTTGTCTAAAAAAAGGCCCAAAATGTACACAGCGTACAAAAGAAGTGTTGTCACAGAATAAGAATATGTGAAGATTTTGACAAAAAAAACATCAGGTAGAACCTTATAATTCCAAGGCCACAAGTTGCCTACAGATTGTCCATCACTGATTTCACACATTAGCGCCACTTGTTGATGGCGTACATTTACTATTAATTTGTATCTAATAGATGGTTTGCAATTACCAGAGAGTCGAAAACAGATGCAATTAGATCAGTATTAAAGAGATGTGCACTAATGAATTTTGTGCTAATTAATTACTGAAATTGTTCTCTAGAGTTTGACAACTAGGCAACACTTTGGCGTATTGTTGTCAGGGCAACATAGATGAGTAGGCAAATGCACCTGGTCGGCACACCTAGGCAGGAAATAGAGAAAAAGCTAGAGATGTCACCAGATGGAGCTCTGGTAGGATGGATTCATGACAAAATGGGATTCTGTGTCTCTTCACCAGATGGAGATGCACCTGCTTTCCCCATAGTCTCCTGTCTCAGCCCCAGGGACAGTAGAGACTCCACAGGCCTTGAGAGGTGAGCCAAAAGATACAGAAAATATTCATCCCTATCCTAGGAGATGTCCTGGGGCTTTAGAGGATATTGCTTTCGTACACTACCAGACTGCAATAGGAAACAAGCCTCTGCTTGACCAGGGTCAAATCATCCAGCAGTGTGGAATTAGTTTGACATCAGCAGGCGTCTTCCATCAGCCCTGCTAGCTTTTGGGCGCTAATTATTTACAGTTTCACTAGAATAGCTGTGAATCTTCATCAATTAGCCTTCACCTGCCGCATCCTTGTCTGACGCCCAGTCAGAAGGAGCAGAAAATGTTCCAGACTCTTTCTTAGCACCCCTGTAGTGAATGATGGCACTGTCAAGTCCAGTGGTTGTTAGATTGTGTGTGTGTGCTTGTGGAAATAGATGCCTGGGTGCATGTTGATGAGGATAGAAAAAACATCCACTGTACATTCTGTAGTCTCCTTGTGGATAAAATTTTCAGGACATACTGATGTTTGACAGCCTACTCTTATAAAACATATCCAGATGTAATAGGAAGAGTTTAAAGCAGGGGTCCCCAAACTAAGGCCCTCTGAACCCTTTGGACCGGCCCTCTGAACAATGCCAGAAAAATGAAAAATGAAAATGAAAAATTTAAAATGTATATTTTACTTATATCATGTTGGTATTTGATAATAAAGGTTGGCTTTTAAACTAAAATGTCCCTTAGTTATTAACATAGCCTAATTATTTGTTAAATTCACCAATAGAATGGTACATTCAACATAATGTGTCATCGCAATCAAACAGGTGATGCGCGAGACAGCTAGAAAATTCAGAGTGATGACAAAAGGACTCAATAGCATTTGAGGTGAAACTAGCCCTGCTTGTGGGACAGGTGCGAATGCAAGACTTCACTCATCTCCCAGTTACCAAAAGTTTTTCAGCTGAGAAACCAGTAGCTTCATTCCCAGTTGAAAAGTCTGTGGAAGTGCTGAAAATGATGAAGGCAGAGTTTGACATGTGATTCAAAAAATACAGTGGATTCTTGAATCTATTTTGCTTGACAAGCCTCTCAAGGCTGCGGTTCTCTCGGTTGGTTGTGCATTTCTTCTACATTTTTTTCCACTCAACTTTCTGTTAACATGCTTGGATACAGCACTCTGAACAGCCAGCTTCTTTGGCAATGAATGTTTGTGGCTTACCCTCCTTGTGAAGGGTGTCAATGCTTGTCTTCTGGACAACTGTCAGATCAGTAGTCTTCCCCATGATTGTGTAGCCTAGTGAACCAGACTGAGAGACCATTTTGACGGCTCAGGAGACCTTTGCAGGTGTTTTGAGTTGATAATCTGATCAACATGTCACCATATTCTAATTTGTTGAGATGGTGAATTGGTGGGTTTTTGTTAAATGTGAGCCAAATCATCACAATTAAAAGAACCAAAGAATTAAACTACTTCAGTCTGTGTGCATTAAATATATTTAATGCACAAGTTTCACAATTTGAGCTGAATTACTGAAATAAATTAACTTTTCCATGACATTCTAATTTATTGAGATGCACCTGTATATCTTTTGAAAAGAAATGATCAGTTGTCTGTGTGGTGCATAACAAAATAAACTATTCTAGCATTAAAAGGTAGAATAAATACAGGTAAAATCAAAATAAAATAATACTATTACTACTAGTAGTCAGTCCGGCCCATGGTATTTTCTTTTATAAACCGAAGAAAAGAAAATTATGTGGCCCTCTCAGAAAAAAGTTTGGGGACATTTGGTTTAAAGCATCATTGATTCAGCATAACATATTACACTATTCATAATGGGACAGATCTTTCAGGTTAGCAAAAGCTAAAAAATCCCTGATCCACTACTGGAATGTCAAGAGATTTGCTAAACTCTATTTGCTAAAACACCTTGAAACATAGTAGTTTTATACATTATTTCTCTGTGTCTGGGCCAGAGCCCAGATACTTTAGTCCAGTAATAGTACACACAGCTGACTATGTGAAATCAAATGAAAAATGATTGAGATAAACGACTTCATTATTGGTAAAAACATTTATTAGACATTTAGCCATGGTCTTTAGAGCAGCAGCCAGGCGCTAAATATGATGTTCTGGTATTCTGGTGTTGTACATGTGGCTCTTTGCCATATAATGAGAAAAAAAGCTCTTAGTAAGTAGTCATTTTAGCAACCCAGAAAGGTAGAAAGGACATTGTTACAAATTTTTTAATATTCTCGTAGCTTCATAAAAGTAAAGTTGAAGCACTGATGTCACATGGACTATTTTAACTATGTCCTTACTACCTTCCTGGGCCTTGAATGTGTCAGTTGCATTGCTGTCTATGCAGGGTCAGAAAGCTTTCGGATTATATAAAAAAAAAAATCTTAATTTGTGTTCCGAAAATGAACAAAGGTCTTATGGGTTTGGAACAACATGAGGGTGAGTAATTAATGACAGAATTTTAATTTTTGGGTGAACGTTTCCTTTAAGTGCTTTTCTCAAGGACTATGGTTACCTGCCCTGAGCTTTAGCCACTACCTCCTAAAAACAGTTAGAATAGAGGTCCGCCGATAGATAGATTTCATGTTGCTTTTTAATGTGAAATTGCTTTAAATTTAGACTTTAGATTTCATCACTCCATACACTATAATGAAAAAGCACAAAACAGCTTTGTAACAACTTTGCAAAATTATTAACAGTAAAAACAGAAAATGATTCCACTGCATAAGTATTCATACCCTGGGACACTTTAAATTTAGCTCAGGAGCATTCATATTGCTTGTAGATGTTACTACACTTGAAGTAGAGTTCTTCTGTGGCAAATTTATTTGAATGAGTGATTTGAAAATTGACACCTCTCATTAAAAGGTCTAGCAGCTGAAAATGCATATCAGAGCAAAAACCAACCCCTGAAGTAAAAAACTGCCTGTAGAGCTCAGAGACTGAATTGCATCAAGGCACAAGAGTTCAGAAAGAGTTCAGAAAAAATTCTGCTGCATTGAAGGTTCACAGAAGCATGTAGCCTCCATTATCCATAATTGAAGAAGTTTGGAACAACCAGGACTCTTCTTAGAGCTGGCCTCCAGGCCAAACTGAGCAATTGATGGAGAAGGGCTTTGGTTAGAGCGGTGACCAAGAACCTGATGGTCACTCAAGTTGAGCTCCATGATCATATGTGGAGATAGGAGAAACTTACAGAAAGAGGCTTAATTAAAATCTAGTTTAGAGCATTTAGAACCTCAAACTGGGCCGAAGGTTCACCTTCCAACAGGACAATGACCCTAAGCACACAGCAAGAGTGGCTCAGACAACTTAGCATCGTAAAGGTGCTTCAACTAAGTACTGAGTTAAGGGTATGAATACTTACGCAATGGAATCATTTCAGTTTTTTCTGAGTTTTGTCACACATCTGTTATTATGGTGCATCGAGTGTAGATTGATGTGGCAAAAAAAGTAATTCAAAGCATTTTAACATAAGGTTGCAACATAAAAAAAAACATGAAAAAATGAAGCGGTTTGAATATTTTCACCAAGCACTGTAGATAGATAGATAGATAGATAGACAGACAGGTGCAATTTAGAGAGTCATATAATAAAGGTAGATATTTCTGTTTTGACTTAAAAGAAAAATAAAACATATGGAACATATTCAAAGGTGCCCTTTATACAACTAAGAAGTTCATTTTTCTCTTTGAAAACAAAACAAAACACTCCTACAGTCAATATCAAATTAAAGTTTATGAGTGTGGGATGCCACACTCTGTATTAAACAGTCTCTCTCTCCTCTCTTTCCTTATAAAACAGTTTGACACAAACAGTCTTATATGCTGTAATGGAAAGAAACTTGGAATGTGTTCAATTTGAAAATAAAACACATAGAGGAATATAATTATCTGCCAGAATATTCGAAATGGAAACAACAAAGACTGACATAATGCGATATATATATATATATATATATATATATATATATATATATATATATATATATATATATATATATATATATATTTATTTATTAGGGCTGTCAAAAATAACGCGTTAACGGCGTTAATTATTTTGTTGTTGTTAATTACGTCAAATTTTTTAACGCATTTCACGCATGCGCAGAGTGACGAATTATTTGTCAGGAAAGTGGTAGGGGAGCTAGAGGCGAGATGGAGCAAGGTGAGCCTATGGACGGATTCAAATATAAAAAGAATGATGATGGTACAGTTAACAAGTACAAGCCTGGGCGACAGCCCCTCTGCAACTGGAGTGGTTAGCCAAGCTTAGGCCCGGTTCTACTGGGGTAGACGGTGCTATATACCCTCAAACGAAAGCAAACCAATTGAAGATCTGGCAAACAATCCAGCCTTGTTCATCTCCTGACTAAGTGTAGACGCGATGTAAATAAAAGATTCATTGTGTAGTTTAGAAAGCTTTATTGATTATAACGGAACGTTGTGAGATCTCTATGAACTAAGATTTGTGACGCTTTTAGTGATAATAAAGGGAGTGCGCTTTGCACTTTCCATGCCATAATCCATTCAGAATTTGTATGAAACTTTCATTTTTCTTATGTTTTGGGAATTAAATCTGCATAGTTATGCTGGGTTCATTCTCAAAAGAGCGGTGACTGACACAGTGACAGAGTGGAGAGTGGAAGATACATAAAGCTGCTTTGCAGGTCATCGAGGCACCAGCTCAATCATTTGCATTTTTTCAGTGGAAGCAATTTGAAATTATCCGTCATTTTTGCTCACAAAGGAAAAAGTAATACACCAAAAAACGTTGCAGTGTTTTTATAAAATAAAGAAAACAAAAATGATGCGCTTTCTGTCATCTCGTTCTTGAACAGGAGTGCTTAACAAACATAAAGCTAAATGCATGCGTCACAGACATGATAAACATATCTATAGAAAGTTTGAAATTATTACTTAACGAAATAAAACAAATCGAAAACAAAAACTTGTTTAATATGTAATCCTTAACGATAAATTTCTCTCTCAAGGCGCGTCCAAAAATGAGATTGCAGGATCTTTGCGACATTGACTCACATTGAATACACTTTATTAATAAATAATTCAGATATGTCTTTACTCTTTCCCCGACACATTTATTATTTATTTTTGCCGGTATTTTGTGGCAAGTTTCAGCCTACTGCGTGCAATTGAACGCGGATCTCTTTCAGTTGCGCCATCCGAGCCGTTGTCGAAAGTAAAAGCGAAAGTCTTGTGTTGTTTCCACCAGCGCGACATAATTGATGGATGTCTAAAATATAAAAAATAAGGAGTAGCCTAAAACAGGCCCGATGCGGGCCCTGGCATAATATGAAAATGTGAAAATTATGTATCTGTGTCCTGTTATTTATATTTTGGTATGCATTTCAGAAAAAAAAATGGTTAGGATTCAGGTGTCGTTGCAAATAGTGATTAATCATGATTAATCCACTGAAAAGTCTGATTAATCTGATTAAAAATTTTAATCATTTGACAGCCCTAATATATATATATATATATTAGGGATGCACCGAAATGAAAATTCTTGGCCGAAACCGAAAAAGAGGAAACCAAGGCCGAAAACCGAAACACTGAAAGAATTATGCCAATTATTAGTACCATTGCATTTATGGCTCTGACTGTGTACTAATCTTACTAAAATCAAGGCATTGCAATTGCATACATTAATATTAAAGTCTCAAAGAATAAATCAGTTATATTCATTTAAACAATTATTATCAATCAAGTATTATATTACTTTAATAACATATACATATATTTTACTGCCTTTGTTTGAATTGTTAAAATTTTTATAACACATTATCTTGTGGATCCATCAGTTCACATTTACAAGTCTACGCGTTTCTCTTCCAGCAGGAGGCTATCAGAATGGTACACAAAGCAGCGCAGCAAATGACTTTGAAATGTGCAGCGCTCATATTTATTCAATAGATAACCTTTTGAAGTTTCATCGCAATTCTTGTCTTTCAGTCCCCACATTTAAGACCACCTGAAATCATAATTAAGACTTTCTTAACCCCTAATAACACTGCAGTCATCAATGAAAATTAAGAGCTTTATTTAAGTCTTTCAAAAAACAAACCTTACACAAAATACGTTTATTTTTATTTTTTTCCCACCATGTTCGGGGCACAAGAAAATTATTAGGGGACTAAATTAATATCAGCACATGAAGTATAATCATCTCTTATTGTCTCTGAGAGAATGCACGTCAGATGCTGAAAGCACTGTCAGTTTTTACTTTCACTTTAACATTTTGCGCAGTTTTCACGTTGTTTTTGTGATATCCATTGGCTCACCTCCATGGTTTAAAACATAAATATGTATAAAAAAATACAGTATATAAAATACAGTAAACAGAAAAGACATGTCTTTAAAATATTGTGAAGTACAGTAACACCAATGTAAAGCCATTGTTTTTCACTCACTGAAAGCTACATCTGTCTCATTCTCTGCTCTCATCACTGGCTGCACGCACGACTGCAGACACACCCCTTCCTGAAATTTCGGCTTTACAAGTTTTCTGTTTGCGTCAACATACTGTTTCGGCCGTGTTGTTTCGGTGATAAAAGTCTTTTTCGGTGGCCGAATATTCGGTGCATCCCTAATATATATTAAATAGTAATATAGATATTTGCTAAAATCTTACATTTTTTATTTAAAATGTGAATAATGTTGGTTAGTTGACAGTTGGACAAAAGGAAATAACATACAATTGTGGCTTTTTTGAATGTGATATTGAGTGACAGTATGCAATTTTAAACATATTGTACACTTAAGGTAGAATTATGTGCCTGAAGGACTTTCAGGATGCAGAAATGATGGGATTTCATACTGTGTCATGTCTGAGTCACATGAGGAAGATGAGCTTTGACAAGAATTTTTTTGGAAATGCAGCTTGTTTGTTTTCTATTATGGCTTGTTCAATTGGATCACTGACTGCCTAGAGCGAAATCGGACAAGGAAGTGAACCACAAATACAAAGTTGGTTTCACTAGACCTAAATGTCCTCTAAAAACTCTCCCAGCTAAAAATGTTAACCTTCACCTCTAGTGAAGAGCAGAAAAACAATGAGCATGAGGGAAACAAATGGCATAGCTTTCCTTTCTGTTTAGAGTGTGATGATTCACCTCCTGCCCTCCTGTCAAAGCGGTAGAATCGGATGACATACGGCAATGTGTCATGGTGCATTTTATGATCTAAAACCAAAACAATGTGAGTAATATCCATCCTAAAACACAATATGTTAGACTTATAGTCTTAGTCTTGCTTACTTGTGCTCTAGCAGTACCTGACAAATTCAAATTTAAAATGTCAACAGCGCAAATAAATTCTCACTCATGCTCAGGGTTTGGTCTCTCAGAGGAGTGAATTGTTGCACAACCCATCTGGCCCTAAGCATGTTTCTGACATGAATATCATTATGCTTGGTGGTCTCTCTCATCCAACCGCTCCCCCAGTATACATGCATAAACGATCATTAGATATTAAATATAGTTTTCAGATGCCTATCAACTAGTAGAGAGATAACAAAAGCATTTATCGTGGTTGACAGATTTACATTGATTGCCAATAAGGATAAAGTTTATAAAGCTTATGCAGTCCATTTTTCCTCCCATAGGAGTGGTTTTATGAACTAAACCATACAATACGGATTCAGTCAGTGAGGGGGTTTGTAGGTATTATCTTCTTTTCTTTCTCCTCATCCGTCGCGGGTCATTCCGCTTTGTTTTTTTTAGCTCAATTAGCTGCCTGTCTTTTGTTTGATAGATGTGCATGTGTGATAGCTGTGTGGTCTCCCACATGAGTTGTTGCGGACTTATGACAGCTATTAAGTAATTCCCAAATCGATGGCTACAAGGCGCTTTACCCACTGGATTTGGTTTGCAAGGATTTTTGGAAATGAGTCTGAATATTGATCATCGTGTTTCAAGGAAAGCCTGACATCTGGAGTCCCTCTGGGTTGATTTGTCATTCCTCCCCCACCTCCATTTGCATATTCCCCCTGTGTTTAATTCCCTTTTTAAACAGAGGCTTAATTAGTTGGAGTCACTGGAGCAGTCTTGGATTATGCCTTTCAGAGAAACAAAACATTTGATCTCATTTAGAGCAGTTAAAGAAAGCAGTGAGGCTCACTGACCATTAGCTACGCACCGAACCAGAGCCTCCGGCACATTTGTCGAGAGCAAAGCCCTGAGCTACACTCTAAGGACCTTCAAAATATATGCAGATTATCTTCCTGTAATTTCAATCAGCATCTAAAGGTGAGAGAAAGTGCTGGTATTCAGTATACTAAGTGGCACTTTCCATCAATGTGGTGCACTTTGGTGCCATTAGAGGCAGAATTCTTTGTTTTTGATTTCAGTACTTATCAGATATTGTAGATACTGATTTTAGAATGTTTCATAATCAATTTATTCATTTTCAAGTCCTGTGATCTTTTATTTTCTTTTTGTTTATTTATCTTATTCCCCCCCTGTATTTTTAAAGGTTCTTCATGGAACCATCAATGCCAATTAAAAAAAACATTATTTTTAAGAGCGTAGTAGTTGAAAAATCACAAACTGCTAATATATAGAAAATTGTTCTGTTAATATTTAGTTTGACATTCCAAGGTTGACAATCAACAACGAACAAATTTTAAAGGAATAGTCCACCCAAAAATGATAATTCTGTCATTAATTACTCACCCTTATGTCGTTACAAACCTGTAAGACCTTCATTAACGTTCGGAACACAAAATAAGATATTTTTGATGAAATCTCAGTGCTTTTTGACCCTGCATAGACAGCAATGCAACTGACACGTTCAAAGCCCAAAAGGTTAGTAAGGACATCATAAAAATAGTTCATGTATCATTAGTGGTTTAACCTTAATTTTATAAAGCTACGAGAATACTTTTTGTGCACAAAGAAAACAAAGTACTTTATTCAACAGTTTCTCTAGTACCAATGTGGAGATTCTCATTAACAAATTCATTTAGTACATCCTTGTAGTTCATGCCGGTGCACGTTTGTAGTATGGCTTTGCCATTCTCTGGAGCATTATTGCCTGACATAGCGTGACGATAATGTCATAGGTGACTTAATCTAGTCACCCTCTTGGGTATAGAGAGGAGAGTATTGTACTGCTCATCAGCCTTCACTCCAGTCTATGATTGTGACACACAGGTTTCCAAGGGAACAGAGCCTGTAGAGCAGCGTCCAGCAGAGACATGCAGGCTCATTCAGGCCCAACAGTACCAGCCTGCTTCATCCACTGTGCCCTAGCTTCCTCTCTCAGTCTTAGCATTCAGCGAGCCTTTGTCACGGTGGCTCAGCTCCACGCAGTCAGACAGGAGATGAGCAAAAGGAAACCAAGAACAAATGTCTCATGACTCACGCCATTCATCCTGTCTTCTATTCTCGCAGCCGCGCTACTTTCACTCAAAAGCAGAAAGAAAGAGACAAAAATCACTGTCGGAAGTGTCTTGAAAAATTAGTGGAACAAAAAGAACCGCACTTGTTTTGACTTTGCTATTCATTAACAAAGCGGTGTTCTTTGCTTTTATTTTATTTTTTTCCACCAGTAATTACATTCCCCAGATATGTAGAGACATTTTTTTTAAAAGCAATCATTTCTTGTATTTTATGACAAAGTTTTAGGTATGAATGTAAAAGGGTAAAAGTGTATAAGCTGGTACTTTGAGGTTTTTAAATATTTTATATAGTTTTGAACATTTAAAATACAGGTTAACATTACAAGAGTTTAAGAGTTTGAACTTAGTAAGATATATACACTTCCAGTCAAAAGTTTTTAATGTTTTTTAAAGACGTCTCTTACCAAGCCTGCATTTATTTGATCCAAAGTACAGCAAAAAGGGTAACATTTTGAAATATTTTTACTATTTAAAATAGCTGTTTTCTATTTGAATATATTTTAAAATGTAATTTTAATATGCTGATTTGCTGTTCAAAAAATATTATTATCAGTATTTAAAACAGTTGAGTACATTTTTTTTAATTTCGTTTTTGATGAATAGAAAGATCTAAAGATCAGCATTGAGCTGAAATAAAAAAGCATTTGCAACATTATACTATTCAAAAGCTTGGAGCCAGTATAATTATTAATATTTTTTTTGTGGAAAAGAAATTATCGAATGATGATACGTGATGCTAAAGACATTGTATAATGTTACAAAGGATTTCTATTTTAGATAAATGCTGTTTCTATTCATCAAAGAAGAAACCTTAAAAAATTCTGCTTGGCTGTTTTCAACATAATAATAATAGTGTTTTTTTTGAGCAGCAAATCAGAAAATTAGAATGATTTTTGAAGGATCATGTGACTGGAGTAATGATGGTAAAAATTCAGTTAAGAAGTTTGGCTTTTTTCCTGTACTTTCAAATAAAAGCAGGCTAGGTGAGCAGAAGAGACTTCTTAAAAACATGAAAAATCCAACTGTTCAAAAACTTTTGACTGGTAGTGTATTTAAAAAAATACTGTAATTCACCATGGATTCATTACATTTATCAAAGATGGCTGTAAATATTTTTTTTTGTTTACAAAAAATATGTACATTAAACATTCTATTCATCAAACAATCCTGAAACAACAAAAAATATTTTTCACTAAGAATAACTCTTTTTAACATTTAGAATAATAAATGTTTCTTAAACATCAAATTAGCATATTAGATTCATTTTTGAAGGATCATGTGACACTGAAAAACTGGACGAATGTGTGCTGAAAATTGAGCTTTGCCATCACAAGGATCAATTATATTTATAAAATATATTCAAATAGAAAACTGTCCTTTTAAATTATACTAATATTTCACAATGGAACAGTTTTTAATGATCAAATAATAGCTTAAGAACATGGAAAAAAAAATGAGATTGTTTTTCCTAACTGTTCTTCCAGTCACCCTGAAGTCGAAATGCAGTATTAGGTTCATGATGGTTCCTGTGACGGGCAGTACTCGTTATGAAAGAATGAGGTTAATTGATTATCTGAAGGGAAGTATTCATAAATTATCCTTAAATGAATAATGGCTTTAGCTGTTAGTTCTAAATTGCTTTGGCAACATGCGCAGACACCCACATGCTTCCTCACATTCATATACAAACGGACTCCCACTCCTCACCCCCTCCGACTGGAGCTGTCCGACGGGCTGACACACCCAGAATCCATTCGTTTGTCAATTAAAGGCAACATTGTGTTTATGAAGTGTCAGAATGATGAACAGGCCCGCGCTGTCAGACCTGCATCTCCAGTAAACGTCCAGCGGGCATGGAGGCATCAGTGCTTATGTAGGCTATTAAGTCAGGCAGCCATGCATCTCAATAGCAGAACACAGCCATGGCTTGGAGAGAGAGACAGACAGCATATGAGCTCAGTATATTGGTCTGCTGTCTGCCAAGGCGACTGCAAATGATTGTTTGGCAGCTTTAAAGTCCACTCGCTCCGACTCAAATTCCTTTATTTGATTTCTCCTTCTGGCGTGGATGCGCTGGAGGGCTGGGTGGGGAGGATAGGGACCGTAATACTTAGCTCTTTTATTGGATTGGACTCTTCGCTAGACGTGCTGTCAAGTGCCCGGTCACTTAAGCCAGTGTAGTAGACTTCCCAACACTGACAGTGTTATTTAGCAAATTCATTTTTGTGTACTGCACAACTGATTTTTGTAATGGTATGTAAACGAAGGAATTTAAACTCATTTTTATCCCTCCACATCATAATGTGCCAAAATTTAGAGAGAGAAATTAAAAAACATTTTTTTCTGTTTAATATAAGAACGATTTTTGGCTGTGGTATGGATAGCTTAGTTGATAGCTTTCATATATATTATTAAAGCTATATCCTTATTACCACACCTTTCTTACTTTCTTTTTTGAAAATTTGAGTGGTGTATTTTTTATATCTTTGACACAGTCTCTGGAGTCTCTCAGACACCAGATATACATGAAGTGGAAGACGTTTCATGCAATTAAATTTAATTAAATGTGATTAGGAAAATTCATGAAGCATCAACCTGATATGCCATGTTAAGTATGTTTTTTGTGCTATTAAAAGGATAGTTCACCCAAAAATGAAAATTCTGTCATTAATTACTCACCCTCACGTCATTCCAAACCCATAAGACCTTCGTTCAACTTCGGAAGACAAATTAAGATATTTTTGATGAACGACGTGAGGGTGAATAATTAATTACAGATTTTTTTATCTTTGAGTGAACTAACCCTATGGCCATGCGTTCTCTGAGACCCTAAATAGAACATGAATATTAAGTTGCCAAATGATCTGCTTTCCTGATTTTTAGTTTCAAAAGATATTTTTTAATTAATGCATTAGGTATCATAAACTAACAATGAGCTGTAGTTTCACAGCATGTATTATTTCAGATTATACTACAGGGCCGTTGAATGCTTGAATCTGATTGGCTGACGAACGTTCTAGAGGTGTGCATTATTTTCAGGGAAACGCACGGCGAACGTAGTTCCAGGCAGCTTTTGACCGCAGTACATGTCTATATCACTTCGCCATACGATTTCAGTTATTTCAAAGGTCCTTACAGCCCAAAACAGCAAAATAACCAAAAGCTACAGTGACACTGGCAAAACGAATACATACGGTAAACAACAGGATAAAAACGACAGATTATGTCTATGTTTTTTCCACAATATTACGTTTTATTATGTACGGAAAGCACATACTCTATTTCTCTCGCTCTCTCTCACTCACAGACGCACACACATACAGTTAGCACTCGCGCTAATGTTGTTAGCACATCTCTGACGATAAACAACTCAAAAACTACATGACAGTTCTCACGCGAGGTAACAACGGCGTGGTCTTGAAGAAAATGAACTTAAAGTTTAACTGTCAGTAGAGACGATGCTGCCAGTCACCTTTGAGAGACACACAGACTTGAGAAAGGTAACTTACGATCTTAAACTCTCTCCCCCTCTCTTGCCGTCCGTCTGCTTGTCTGTCGGTCGGTCTAAACTTCATTATTAACTGCATTAGTTTGCTATCAACGGCTCAAGCGTCGTTACTAGTTCTAAAATGACGTTTTGGAACTAGCAACGAAGCTGTTGGATGAGCTGCGTAAGAAATGAATCCTACTCACAATAGCGTTTTAAGGATAAAAACTGGACGAATGTCTTGAAATATATCATCTGATCGATGTCTTGAGGTGTGGTAACTGTAGTATAAGCGGAATAATTGACTTCGGGCCGTAGAATTCTGCGAAAATAATGCACACCCGTGACCGCATCACCACCTCGGGTGTGCATTATTTTCCAAGAATTCTACGGCCCGTCGTCAATTATTCCTTACTTAATGTTAATAACATTAATATAACAGTATATGCAATTTAAAATGAACAATAGTACAGTCCAGAATTAAAATTTTCTGATAATTTACTCACCCCGTGTCATCCAAGATGCTCATTCTTTTCTTTCTTTCTTTAATCAAAAAGAAATTAAGGTTTTTGAGGAAAACATTCCAGGACTTTCTCCATATGCTGCCCTACAAAGGCTAAGTGCAGTAACTACGCCAAAACTGAAACTGAGAAAAATGCCTTTAAAGTTTTTACACCAGCCAGTCAAACATGTTTTCGGTAGATTAGTGGTAATGTAATGCCTTCTTAGGAAGATTTTTGATAGATAGATAAAAACCATGACCACTGATGTGACCTTTGACCACCAAAATGCAGATACTGCACTCTGCCTTTGGATGACCTAAAAAAAACTAAAACACTATTGCAAAAGCAAAGTGCAGTATCTACAAATTAAATTTGTTCATCCAACTTTTTTGTTGTGTTTCTTACTACATGTTGATTGTCTTTAATAACTTTAATAGTTATATTGATGTTTGCATGCTTTGAATGTAAAAATTGCTCGGTAGTAAGTCTTTTTATTTAAATTATTTAATTTTTTTGCTATCTATACCTTTAAATCTATAATTCGGCTTGTATAATTCGGCTTATAATTATCTTGTATTCTTAGCTATCTGTGAAATCCAAATAAAACTGATTGGCAAGATGGACTCTGACAACTGAAATGTAGATTATTACTCTTAACTATGACAGGAAACAAATTAAACTGCCCAGTTCTGGTAAATTTACTGATTATGCAATAAAATTCATCATCATAAAAGCAGTTGTATCTGTCTTTTAATTAGGTTGCCATTTTAAGGCTGACTTATTCTATCTAAATTCTGTTTTAATCATGTGATCTTACGTGGTTTGCATCCGGTTGTCACTTTGCTGAGGAGGCATAGCTAACTTTGCCTAACAATATTACTTTACCGGAGGCCAGCTAACTTTTGAAGGAGTAACCACTGTCACTACAGTTATATTAGCTGCCTGAAACGTGGAGAGATCCAAATCAAAAAACATTTAACACAATTATAAATCGGATTATTATTACGTTGTTAGAGTGGATAATTGCCTTCAACGGAGCAGATGTAAAATGTAAAATGATTGTAAAGCTGTCATTTGCCTTGCTAGGAGTTAATATTTTGCTATCTTCCTTACCCGTCTTTGGATATTGTAATGGCAAACTGCAGTATCTGCGGTGTCAAAGCCGGGAAAACAAAGCTAGAATGCAGTAACATCACTTACTGTGGTTTGCCTTGGTATTAGTTTGGATTTTGTAGATACTGCAATTTTGACAATCTCGTTTCTCTGAAACGGGACACAATTGAACCAGGAGACTTTGCCACAAGACAAAACAGTTCTCACAAAGCTCATTTTAAGCCTTAACTCAATTTTGAAGCTGCACTGAAACTGCATTTTGGACCTTCAACTTGTTGATCCCCATTGAAGTCCTGGAGTGTACTCAAAAACCTTAATTTCTTTTCGACTGAAGAAAGAAAGACATGAACATCATGCTCAATGTATTAGCTAATGTTTGTGAATTGTAAAGTGTCACAGATTTTCATTAAATAAAAGACACTCTACAGTGATACATTCTACAGATAGTGTTCTACAGGTCTACAGCTGTAAACTTGCAGACACACAGATGGGAAACATCCTCAGGGATCCACTCCAAAGTAATTGTCCATGGCCAGGTCATTGTACCTACTACATATATCACTGTGCCTTTGAGTGCTTACAGTTCAGAGTACTGTTGTCCGCACGAGTTTTCCTTTGTGAATCCATTGTCATGGTATCAGACTTTTGCTGCGCTGGCTTTTCTCCCAGAAGCTCAGCGTTTAAGAACATTTAGAACACCAGTGGGGAAGCGTAGCTGCGTTAATAACATCAGCTCCTTTTCCTCCCTATGATCCATTTTGTTTTTACGACAGTTTTAACGAGTCTTTGAATATGTTTATAGATGTTTCTGCATAGCCACTCTTTTCGTATAAAGATTGGATTATTTTATTTTAATCTAATTTATTATTAAATCATTTTAAATATTTTATACGTTGTTGTAAAGCAGTGCACTTTCCAAGTACAGCATATGTGGACTGCAACGTATAAATTTGGCTCATGTTTTTATGTGCCTAAGGATCAAGTACTCGTTCTTTTCTGAGGCGAATGGCCAAACTAATTCATACAGTGGGAGCAAGCCAAAGTCAAGGACGAGAATTGCTTCCTGAGCCAGACGTCTTACTGTTAAGCCTACCTGGATTTCTGCTCAAATTTCTGCCGTTCTCATAGTGGTGGTCAGTATGCTTGCTTTTCTTTATTTTTGTCAATCTTTCGTAATTCCCCCTTACTGGGCTTAAAGGACATAGTAACCAAGGTAACCAGGGCTTATTTATGTGTATTGTTAGATGATGATAAATTGTTAGATAACAATTGGCTGTCAGTGAGTCTAAAAAAAGGTCACTGAGACATATTGCAGGCATATGCAGATAAGATTATGTTCCTTGTGAAGGGCAGTTTTATTGAAATTGATGGTAGAAATTCAGTTTCTGGGGGCATTTTATATTTATAACAACCTCAAAGCTTTTTTGGTTTCACATGGGAAACATTTGACTGAGCTGGGGACCTAGTGGCTGCTTAAAAGGAATATTTCAGCCAAAAATGAAAATTCTGTCATGAAAATACTGACATCATGTTGTTCTAAAACCGTATGATTTTCTTTCCTCCATGGAACACAAAAGAAAAATAGTTCTCCATGCAATTAGTCCCCATGAGGAGTGAGGCTTTCTTTATAAAAGACTCAAAAGCACCATAAAAGTAGCTTAAAAGTTTTCCATATGACTTGTGTGCTATATTCAGAGTCTTTTGAATCAATGCATTACCTTTGTGAAAGATTTCAAACTATGTTTAAGTCATTTATTGTAATTGCATGCACGCTGTTTTCATGCATGTCTCTTTAAATGCAAATGAGCTGCTGCTCCCTGCCCACTTTTTAAGAATAGAGCTTTGTGTTTACAGCTCAGATATTCTGCCAAAAAACATTTGTTTGGTTTTTATTGTCCTGTCGGTAGCACTTTTTTACTGTTCCTTACATACTATGTACTTATTATAGTATTTACAATAACTTGGTAATTAATAGGTACTAACCCTGAACCTACCCCTAAACCTAACCCAACTTTCTTAGGTAGGTACCCTGTAAGTACACATAAGTACATTTACTGTAAAATAAAGTGCAATCATCATGTCTATTGTGCTGAAATAATGTGTTTTAAAGCCATATCAGTTTAAACTAGGCTTTTAAACTAAATATTTTTCTGGTCGACTAGTAGTCGTGCAGAAAACGCATTCAGTTTGATTTCATTATTTTACAAATGCGCAACGTTTTGTTGTTATTGTGAGTGCACACCACAAAACCAATCATAAGATTCACATTTTTTTTAAAATTGAGATTTATACATCATCTAAAAGCTGAATAATATAAGCTGAATAATAATAAGCTTTCCACTGATGTATTAGGATAGGACAATTAGAAGCACACACACAGAAAGCAGCTGTCAGATGGCATGTGAATTCTAAACTACGTTTTCTTTCATGTCTTATTGCGCTTAAACTGTCAAATACACAAGTTTATGTTAAAAACACACATAAGTTACAAAAACAGTCGCTTATGTTTGTGAATGTAAATAGCTAGGTTTATATAGGTTTATATTAGATCTGTGTGGCAGCAGCGTAATATACAGTAAATAAGCAATAAATCCACTGGTCTCTTGTCTCCTCTGAGGCTGGGAATCTAAATAATGTTCTTTGCTCATCAGAGCAGCCAAAGACAGAGCAGATAGGATGGTTTGCGCAAACTGGTACACCATTATCACTTGCAAAAAAAAAAAACACAATGGCGGCGGTAAAGAGTCAGATTTTCCTGTTATATCACCTTGAATGCAAAATGAGTTTATATGATATGAAGGTGAGCAAATGATGACCGAATTTCCTGTTTCAGAAGAAATATTCCTTTTCCCTTGGCATTGATGCGCAGCTAAAGCAGTTTGAGGGTTTACTTGAGGTAAATAATCAATAAAAGGAGTCCTCTGTGTTATGTGATCATATCATTTATAATTTGCCTTTCTTTTGTGCGCTATTGATTTGTAGTGACCCCTTCCAGTGTGCAATAAAGAAGCATGGAGGCGTTTTTGACTGGCATGACATCTCTCTCATCTCTCGACACTCGTCTCGCTCTCTCCCTCAAATGCAAGCTCTCTCTTTGACTCACTTCCACCGTCCTTCTTTCATTCTTTGTCCGTACCCAACTGAGAAATTAAAGGATTGAAGTTTACTTAGCTTCAGGATCTGCAAGCAACCCTGCACAGTTCAACGAGCAAAGTGCCATTTAGAGTTACGGGGTTAGTGAATTTGATAAAAGAAATAGCTGTGTAATTTTATGAAGTTGTAAAAATCAATGAGGCAGTGACTACTCAGTTGGATGGAAAGTGTGCTGTGAAATTAATATAGTGGATGTAAGGCCAGAACTAAGTAAGAGCTAAAAATACTATTTTCGCAGTTTGACCTGCCGCAACAAAACACTTTTTAATACGCTCTGTCAAAAAATATCACATTTACACCTTTGGCGATGATAGAAAACCCCCCAAGATTCAGATCAAATCAACTTGATGGATGAAAATGTGTTTTATTTTCACTTCGAATAGTATTTTATACTTCAGTAGCCAAACACAACACCTTTTTTTATTTATTTAGTTGAATGACTCATTCTTCTCACATTTAGAATCACTAAATCCTGCCCACATTCTCGCCATATGGGGAATTATCTGAAACATGACTTTAACATGCCTCAAACTTGAAATCGATAATTATTTAAAACAAGAGTTTAATTGATTTTGTTCATTTATATTTCATGGTGTTGTGAAAGGTCCTGCCTCAGCGCTGTTTTTCTGTTATTGACTTTGAAATTACCTTCTGATGATTATACAGTGTTGTGCGAAGTAAGAAAACAATGCCAGCTTCACAGTATGGATTTAGAGATCCTGTTTGCAGTAATTACTATCTTTTCAACAGCATGAACACAGAAAAGATGCAAGAGTAATATAACAAAGGTGTGAACAGAATTTAACTATACACCATCTAATTCAGTATACTCTAGGTTTTGTTTTCTTAGATTTTATGTCTGAAGAAAGCTGTTTTTTTTTCTAGTTCGATAAAGATGACTCATGTTTGAATCTATTGGCAGATGATTTTTCAAACAGCTATTTTTTTTTAACAATTAACCATGGCCTATTTCCATAGATGTACAATGCCAAACTGTTCATGGCGCTTTTATTATAGTAATTATGTTGTGTCAGAGGACAAGAAATACCTGAAGTATCTACTGGAATGGCAAAATGATACACTCAAACCGAGATATTCACAATGACTGTATTTTGTCCCAAAGAATGATGGCTGAGGCTGGAAATTAAGCTTGAGCACTTAATGTTCAGATTGGGTAGTGCCCTCTAAACAAACTAGAATAAACGGATCAAGGTTTGGCTGGTTAGGAAAACCAAACTGCACCGTCTGGTTCTGAAAACCATCCTTCTCCATTTACAGCTATATAAAAGTTGTAGTTTACTTTTTAATAAACCTACTTAGTGTGAAATGGACTTTTTTTCAGTCTGCTGCCTTTGACGTCACAACTCAGAATAGTCATTAGAGAACAGTTTGTCACTCTTTGTGTTCTTGTGGTTCCATCAGCCAATCAGCATTGATATGCACTTCTGAGTGATTTGTCACATGGCATTTATGACTAAATGCCTTTGTGTTTGCACCATGTTTATTTCTAGATTGGCTTTTCAGTTTTATAAACTCGTTTTTCTCTGTAAAAAAACATATTTTCTGTTTTTGTTTGCTGTACATTATGATTTATGAGTCATACCAGAATTCTAAGAAGAGCTGGAAGTGCTGTGGACATTTCCACTTCTTTACAAACAGACATGTGAAATTTGTATTCCAGAGGAACCATCTTGCAAGCAGGGTTTCCTTTGAGCTCTGTGTAAGAAAAGTCATGTTCTGTGTTTCAAAGTGTCTGACAAACTGACATTGACATTGGGCTGAAATGATTTATGGGAGGAAGACAAAGGAATGAAGTTTTTCTTCTGGGAGAGAGATGTTTTCATGGAGGTTATTACGAATCTACAGCCTCCACCTCTTGTGGTCCTTGTCCAGTCCGCTTCACTGTCCTTCTCCGGTGCGAAACATCACAAATATTTTCAGTTAGATGAGACAAACAGCTGATTTTTCTCTTGCCTTTTCTGAGTTCCACCAAAGCTACCTTATGCATTTTGAAGAGTGGTACAGATGCATGCCGGGAAGGAATTTGATGGATTGGCCTGTCCTGTTATGTGGTGGCACGTTTTCACTGGATCATTCTTTGACGTAGACTCATTGTTTGCATTAACCAGGCAAGTCAGCTATTAGACACAGATGACTGATTAAAACATTACGCGTAAGACAAAATGTCCAAGTGCACATCAGGACAAAGTGGTCTGATGAAGTGAAAATACCTTCTTTGTTTTGTGTTGAGAGGACAGTAAACTGATCATCATGATTCATTACGGAGCTTTGTCAGTATAAGTTTATGCATAAAGTAAAAAATGTAAGCATTTTTATGAACAACTTTCAGGATCATAGCTTCTCAGAAAAAAGGTACACCTTTGTGTCTTTTTGGCACTAATATTTAAAATTTAGGTACTAATACGTACATAAAATAGGTACATAAATCTGGCATAATTTAATCAGTACTTAATCATTTTTTTATTTAAAAATGAGAAAGCACGATGCAATGTTCATAAACATTCTGTTCTTAACATTTGTAATTCTGTGCATTCGTAAATACTATACAAGTAGTAAAGGTTTTAAATAAGAAAACATCTTAGAAGTTGTGAACACATCTATACTGCCATTTTTAAGTCTGTTATGTTCACTAAAGCTGTTTTTATTTTATTTAAAATACAGCAAAAACAATAGTATTGTGATATATTATTACAATATAAAATTATATTGTTACATAAAATTATTTTAAAATGATATAATATTATATAATATTGTAATATATTGTAAAATGTAATTCATTCATGTGGTGGATATGCTAATTTTGTTCTAAAAAAAAATTAAATGAATAAATAAATTAAATAAAAAATATATATAATACAAAAAAAAAAAAAAATAAAGTAAATGTTGATGTTATGAATAAATGGCATAAAAGAACAATTAACAATTTTGACACATACAATGTATTACATACAAATATACCTGTCCGACTTAAGACTGGTTTTGTATATAAATTATTTCAGAATCTTTGGGTGAATAGAAATTTTAAAAGAGCAGCATGTACCATGTTTGAAACAGAAATATTATAGTTTTACTATCAGTTTGATTTCAGTTTCATTCAGTTTATTGTTATACAGGATTTCTTCATACAGGATTTTCTATTCCTTCAAAAACAAAGGTAAATTTTAGCTTATACCCAATTTTATAAAAATCTTATGCTATGTAAAAATATATAACTGTTCACTGTGAGGTATTTCTCACTACTTCCCTACATGCTCATCAAATGACATATGGCACAAACAACTCAAAAAAAAAAAAAAAAAAAAACAATAGCAGAAACTAAGCTTAAAAAGAAACATGTTTAGATCACCAATGGACCATGAAGCAAACCTTGTCTCTGAAACAAATCTTTCCTCTGAGCCGAAATTCTGACACAGAAATTACTTTTCATCCGTCATATAACTCCGAAAGACAGGAGAGCAGATTTTCTGTCAGCGTGGCGCTTTGAATGCTCTAATAAATGTTTTGAGCGAGTGAGGCACAGAGACTTAACAGATTAGCAGGAAAATAAAAATTGAGAGAAAATAAAAGCGCTTGCCAACAACAGAGCCACATGAACGAGTTACGATGCAGTAGAAACCAAACTGGAGGATTGAACGGCAAGCAAAAGGGTCACTGCCGCCAACAAGAACATCCATTCTACTTTGTTTTTCCCCCTCTCCCCTATTCAATTTCCTGTCCAAGCAGCTTCGGGAAAGGCAACAAACAAACGAGAATAGCCTTATAGTGGAGACAAGCTGGCTGGCTCTCCACCATTCCAATGAGCATGAATTCCCACTTATTTTAACATTATTCTATGATATTGATCTCCACGTGTGGCAATCACGCATGCCGCTTTTGTGATCCATGTAACCGAGCTGATATCAATGATTTTGAAATGTATGTAGCAAACATACCTACCCCAGCTTCCCTGAGGAAATCCCTTCCCCGGCTGGTCTGGTGGAAAAGATATTGATTTGCTTCAAGTGTGCAATCCATTTAGAGTCCAACAGCTCATTAGGCCCTCAGAGCCACAACATCAACTAATCACTACTTTAACCCCCTTTACTTTAGGGCCAGTCCGCCGGTGTGGCTCCACAATGGAGCGTTTTTGTTGTGGGGTTATGGACGTATAGGGAGGAATCCCACCTGAATTGAGCCTTTCCTCTGTGTTGTTTTCTGATGAATGGAGCAAGCCGAGTTCACTCACTTTCACTGAATAAAAGATACGCCGTAAGCTCTCATGGGATAATACGCCGCCTACCCCTCCCAGCGCTTCCCTCTCCCCTTCCACTGCAAACGCAGCCTCACATTTCAGGTGCCTGTATTCTCTAAGCTTGAAGTTCTAACTAAAGGGAAGTGAAAGGGGATGCTGGTGCGCTGGCTCAAGAGATTTGGCAGGTGAAGGTAATGAAAGAGCAACCAAATGAGATGATATCATACTAGCGGTGAATATTGAGGGGTTTGAGCTCTTTGGCATGATCGCTAAACGAGTGCTGGTTGGAGCAGATTTCGCAGTGAGGATGGCCAAATTGTAACTATTCGTATTACTGGGACCAAATATTATTTAAAGGGATAGTTATCTAAAAAATGACAATTCTGTTAATAAAGGAGTAGTTCACTTTCAGAACCAAAATTTACAGATAATGTACTCACCCCCTTGTCATCCAAGATGTTCATGACTTTCTTTCTTCTGTCGTAAAGAAATTATATTTTTTGAGGAAAACATTTCAGGATTTCTCTCCATATAATGGACTTCTATGGTGTCCCCGAGTTTCAACTTCCAAAATGCAGTTTAAATGCGACTTCAAAGGGCTCTAAATGATCCCAGCTGAGGAAGAAGGGTCTTATCTAGCAAAACGATTATTTTCTAAAAACATTTATAAATGATGTACTTTTTATTCTCTATACAGGGTACACACAGAACTAGACAAGATGAGTTTAAAAAGTATATAAATTGTAATTTTGCTAGATAAGACCCTTCTTTCCTCGGCTGTGATCGTTTACAGCCATTTGAAGCTGCATTTTGGAAGTTCAAACTCGGGGGCACCATAGAAGTCCATTATATGGAGAGAAATCCTGAAATGTCTTCCTCAAAAAACATAAATTCCTTACGACGGAAGAAAGAAAGACATGAACATCTTTGATGACAAGGAGGTGAGTACATTATCTGCAAATTTTTGTTCTGAAAGTGAACTACTTTAATTGCTCACCCTCATGTTGTTCCAAACCCATAAGACCATCATTTATCTTTAGAGCATAGTTTTGATGAAATCCGAGAGCACAAAAGAAAACAAAAATAACTTTATTTAACATTTTTGTTCTTTATTCAACATCTTCATTGCATTTTTGGGTAAACTGTCCCTTTAAACTTATAAATACTGAACAATTGTACATCAACGAGTTCATGTTTTCATACATGCTTCAGTCCAAATGCAGAAAATGTATTTTGAAGGATGTTTCAGCTGTTTTTGTCCATACAGTGAAAGTCCAAAGAGTTCAAAACAACATTGGACTTTTTCCATTTTGACAAAAACAGTTCTTTTTTTATTTTTGGGTGAGCTATTTCTTTAAGAGCAAATTTTAATTCTTTTCTTTTGCTGCCATTTTTCTATTGTAAAAGCAACACATTCTCACTCCAAACATGCCACGTATTCTTGGTCAGAACCCCTTGGCTTCACTTTTTGATGCTCAAAAGGTACCCGTTTAGCGTAATTTTTTAACACACAGGGTTCCCTTTTAGTGTTACTTTTCGACATGCAGGGTCCTCAGTTGTTTTCAGTTGTTTGCCTTAATTTATTGATTCCCATGCATAAAATAGAAATAATTGTATATGTATACTTTCGTTGGAGCACCTAACCCCACCCCTACCCTAAACCTACCCACTTTTGAACAATATACATAGCAGGCAAATAAAAGTATAGTCACAGGTATTTATTGCAAAAACTGACCACAAAAAAGCAGTATAAAGTATTACAAACAATTCATGTTGCATTTCAAGTCTTCCAAAGCCATATCGATATATAAGTCTTCTTCTGGTGGCATTTTTTGATATTGACTGCACACCAAATCTGAGCTTATCAGAAGATGGAGATGGTGATTGTATCTATTCCTCACACAAATCAATCGTTTTGGCTCTGAAGACTTGAAATATGAATAAATTATGACTTTAGTTGTATCTGCCTGTTAAATCCTGTGTCTTTTTCAGCAGATGGTACTTTTAGAAGCATGGGTTGGGTTACATGCTCATAAATGTGTAAATAGTGTAATGTAAATAAAACTACTGTGACTGTTTACATTGCAAAATCACATCCCAACAAATATGCAATAATGGCAACATTATTACCCAATATATAATTTAGTCATGATGATAAAATTCCCAATGCCTTTCAGCTCGGCATATTGACACTAAGGGTTTCTTATTTACGACCCTGTACGTCGAAAAAATATGCTAAGGGGGTACCCTGTGCGTCAAAAAGTGACGCCAAAGGGTCCTGACCAAGCACCAATATTTGACAAGTTGGGAGTGAGAATGTGTTAGTCAAAGTGATGCAACCAAAATAAGTACAAAACCACTATTTTCTAAATCCTCAGTGTGAATTTTTGTCCAAATATAAGTAAGGCTGGTGCAAGCATATCTAAATCTGTCCCTTTCCACTGATGGATCTCTCTCTTGCAGTATGATTTATGGTTTCAGAGAGTTGTGAGTGAAGACCATAGCTGTTGTGATGGGAAAGGTCAATATGTCAGACTATCGTTCAGAACATCTCCAAACTCCAGAAATGAGCAGCAGAACCAAAATGGACTTTGTCAGTCAAAAGAGTAAAAAAAGAACCTTCCAGCTGCCTATGCACGTAAACATTTTCTACTTCTACATCATGGCCTGACGTTTCTTTTCCTTCTCTCCCTAAGTCTATATCAGCATTTTTCCGCCACTTACTACTTTTTTTTTTTAGTGTTGTTTGTACTTTTTCACTTTGTGTCACTTGTTTATTCAAGCTTTTTTAGAAAGAAGAGATCCCGAGAGACAGGGTGCCTTGCCTATAGCCATATTCTGGCACAGTCAACATCTCCTCATTGAACTTTGCACAGGAGTCAGCTTCAGCATTTGAACCAGCATTTATAAAGCTAGCACCAACCTGACAGGCTGTGGCTTTGCTCGGCTAATTCAGCTGACTGGTTAAGATTAAAGCTGGTAATACTGCAGATTTGTGGAAGGGATCTTTTGTTATTTAGGTGATTTGTGGAGATGCTCTGGTAGGGTTGTTAAAGCAGCGGCGAGTTTCTGCGCGACAGTGCGACTAATAAATTAATCCAAATAATTGTCGGGAAGGCAAATGGCACGTTGCAGGGGAGCTGTTGCTTTTACTGAGCGATTATTATTGCTGTTGCTGCCTGTGATGGTGCAGTGTTGACCTGAGTGTATCCCAGAGGTAATTTCTTCATTAGCAGGCACCCTCATGCACTCCTTGGTTCTTTGGGTGAAGGCAGGGTGTCAGACTCGCTGTCTCCCAGTCTCGGCACTTGCGGATAAATCAACATAAAGATTTTCAAAGTGTGATAAAGTCTTCCAGTGGGAATGCTGTGGTGCATGCTCATTTTTATTCTGCTGCCTGCACTAAAACTGTATTATGATGCTAAACAAGTTCTTGTGTAGCATTTTTTTAAACTTTTTTTGCCTTTTGTCTTTAATATAGAAGAAAGTATGGTGTAGAAAAGGAGATGGGGAGAATGGGATCAGGACATGACCCAGGTCAGTCTCAAACCGTAAGGAGGAGTCCCTATAGCCAACAGCTCTTTCACAAATCTAGTTTAAAAACATGAGTGCCGTTCTTAGTGTATTCATATTGGTTTCTCATTAGTCTGAAAATCTGTTAAACCCTTTTCAAAGAAAGTTTACTTTTAATCAGTCTAAAAATGAGTAAAACCATTGATCAAACATTAATAACATACAGTGCCCTCCACTAATATTGGCACCCTTGGTAAATATAAGCAAATGTGGCTGTGAAAATGAATCTGCATTGTTTATCCTTTTGATTTTTCGTAACCCCCCACAAAATTTTAACTTATCATTAAAGTAAAACAATGGAAAGTGGGGGGGGGGTTGATCTCATTATGAAATAAATGAAATAAATTTCACTTTGGCCACAATTATTGGCATCCAATTATTGCAACATCCTTTTCCCTAAAAAAACAGCTCTGAGTTTTCATTTTTGTGTTGATTTTGAGGTTTGTTTTGTCCTGATTGAAGATCCAACCACAGCCCGTTATAAGATTTCTAACCGAGGCAGTCAGATTTAGATTTTTATCTGGTATTGGCTAGAATTGATGA
Source organism: Garra rufa (assembly GCF_049309525.1). Taxonomy (NCBI): domain Eukaryota; kingdom Metazoa; phylum Chordata; class Actinopteri; order Cypriniformes; family Cyprinidae; genus Garra; species Garra rufa. The sequence goes on along the minus strand of NC_133375.1, from coordinate 21,378,560 downwards.
TGCCATGTATTTGAACAAGATGTCCAGGACCTCCAGCAGACAAATAGGCCCACAACATTAAATATCCAGCAGTATATTTAATTGTGGGCATGGCGCACTTTTCTATCCCTGTTTGCACCAAACCCATCCAGTTGGTTTGCTGCCAAAAACCTCTTTTTTAAGTTTCTTCTGACCGTCGAAGCCAGTCCCATTTGAAGTTCCAGTTGTGTCTGACAACTAAATATGCTAAAGCTTGTTTTTGCATGAACGAGGGGGATTTTTCTTGAAACCTTCCTGTATAACATGGTGATGTAGGGGCTGTTAGATATTTATTTATGCTTTCTTACCCCAAGACTCAACTAATCTCTGCAATTCTTGATCCTTGGATAGTCTTTGGCCTCTTAAACTCTCCTCCTCACTGTGGATTAAGGTGATATAGACACACGTCCTCTTCCAGGCAGATTTGTAACATCTTTAGTTGACTGGAACTTCTAAATTATTGCCCTGATGGTGAAAATAGGAATTTTCAATGCTTTAGCTATTTTATTACAGTCACTTTCTGTTTTGTGAAGCTCAACAATCATGTTCTGCACATCAGAACATTATTATTTGGTTTTACTCGTTGTGATGGATGATAAAGAGCATTTGGGCTTTGTGTTCCTCATATTTATAATCCTGCGGAACAGGAAGTCATGGCTGTACAGTTTCATGCTCCTATGAATATGAATACGAATATACTTAATATGAATATACTCTTATTTCTAAGAATTTCTAGGGGTGCCAATAATTGTGGCCAACATGCATTTGAGAAAACAAAGTCATAATGCGAGTTTCACCCATTTTCAATTATTTTATTTCAATGAAAGGTTTGAATTTTGTAATTTTTTAAATTATTATTTTTTATGAAAGATCAAAAAGATAAACGATGCATATTTATTTTCATAGCCGTCTTTGCTCATATTTACCAAGGGTGCCAATATTAGTGAAGGGCGCTGTATTTTCATTATCTGAGTGCATGTAATAGCATTGGTTAAACAAAATAAAACCAAAATATATTGACATTTTACAGCCTGAACTAGCCCAAAAACAAAATAATAAAATTACCTTCATAAATCATCATGAATCATCAGTTGAATTATTAATTTAAAACACTGTTTTTTTATTTCAGCCGAGTCAAGTTAATTGGTTTTATTCCAGTTAAAAAATATTACTCTGCAAGACTGAATTAACCTAAATATATGAAGTTCAACCAACAAAACAAATTAAATCAGATAGAAATAACTTTTTTAAAAGTAAACACATTGCAAGTTTTGCAATGGCAGGTTACCACTTTTTAAAAACCTTTCAGCTGCGTTTTTAAACATAACATCAGCAATCTGGTTACGTTTATAAACAGAACTAGTGTTTGAGTTAAACTGGAAAACATTCTGGAACATCTCGACCCCTAAGGAGCTAAAGCTGGACCTACCTGCTGTTCCTGGGATCCTTGCTTGAGGAAACGGTAGTGTCTTGGTTTATTCATCACTAAGAATCTGCCTGGTCAGTTTATAGGACGAAAGTGTTCGAGTTAATAATCCATATGGTTGGATCAATATTTTACCGCTTTACCCTGAAGAACTTAATATGATATGCCAGTAAATGTTTGACTCTTAGCGTTCCTGTAAGCTAACAGTTAATATTGGACATGGGGAAGGTTCCTGAAATTATTAAATAGAATATATACAGCATTAGTAACTGGGTCACTTGAATAGCTGCATTTATTATAGCATGTAGTCTGAATATTACATGTATGCCTACCATATAGCGATTTGTATGTTTGAGTGAACTCTACTGTACGCCACTGCCCTGAAGGCTCAAGGTCTCTGGAAATGAACGTCAACTCGACTGAAGCGCCGCTCCTTGTGAATCATCACAACAATAGTTCATTCACATCCATGTGACAACGTGACATTAGCGTTGGTGACTCAGGCTGCAGCCGATGACTGCTTTAATCAATGACTCCGTGTTTGCCTGTTAAGATGTGTCGGAGGGCACAGGGTTATGACATCACTTTCCAGCACCTTCTTCTCTTAAGAGCAAGAATCTATATTTCAATAGCTCAGATGCAAAGAGACTCATGAAACTGGAGGCACTGTTTAATATTCATCTATATTTCTGGAGATTGTAAATTGGACATGTTTTATTCAGAACGGGCGGTTTTGGTGCACATAGGACCAATGCAAATGAAAGATTAGCTACACAAAATGGCAAGCATAAATCAAAGAGAGTGACAAGAGCGGGATCGATCATTTTGCCGTGTCACAGTTTTGTAAATGCTTCCCATCAGTCAACATTAAAGGCTATAGTAACACCCAAGTCACTCAAAAATATAAATGGTTTTGATTTCAGCATGAGTTTGCTTTGGGTATTTTTTTTTGGCAGTCCCTTGCATCATTATCTTTTGATTATGTCTTGTGTTTTTTTTTAATTGTAATTTTAATTAGTGTTCAGAGAAGGATCATTTAGACTAGCAAACTATTCTTAATTTAATCTAATAAGCTACTTGTTGTAAAAAGTTGATTAAATTTGAAACTATTTAAGGTGGAAGTATATACTGAGGATTTTTACATTTTTGTTAATTCTATTCAAGAAGTGAAACTTGTATAATGTATACATTGATTTCACACAGATATATTTCAAGTGTTTATTTCTTTTCATTTTGATGATTATAACTGGCAACTAATGAAAACCCCAATTAAGTATCTCAGAAAATTAGAATATTACTTAAGACCAATACAAAGAAAAGATTTTTAGAAATCTTGGCCAACTGAAAAGTATGAACATGAAAAGTATGAGCATGTACAGCACTCAATACTTAGTTGGGGCTCCTTTTGCCTGAATTACTGCAGCAATGCGGCGTGGCATAGAGTCGATCAGTTTGTGGCACTGCTCAGGTGTTATGAGAGCCCAGGTTGCTCTCATAGTGGCCTTCAGCTCTTCTGCATTGTTGGGTCTGACATATTGCATCTTCCTCTTCTCAATACCCCATGGGGTTTTCTATGGGGTTAAGGTCAGGCAAGTTTGCTGGCCAATTAAGAACAGGCATACCATAGTCCTTAAACCAGGTACTGGTAGCTTTGGCACTGTGTGCAGGTGCCAAGTATGTTGAAAAATGAAATCTGCATCTCCATAAAGTTGGTCAGCAGCAGAAAGCATGAAGTGCTCTAAAACATCCTGGTATGCAGCTGCGTTGACCTTGGACCCTTAGAAAACAAACCAGCAGATGACATGGCACCCCAAACCATCACTGACCGTGGAAACTTTACACTGGACCTCAAGCAACATGGATTCTGCCTCTCCTCTCTTCCTCCAGACTCTGGGACCCTGATTTCCAAAGGAAATTCTAAATTTATTTTCATCAGAGAACACAACTTTGGACCACTCAGCAGCAGTCCAGTCCTTTTTGTCTTTAGCCCAGACGAGACACTTCTGATGCTGTCTGTTGTTCAAGAGTGGCTTGACACAAGGAATGCGACAGCTGAAACCCATGTCTTGCATTCGTCTGTGCGTAGTGGTTCTTGAAGCACTGACTCCAGCTGCAGTCCACTCTTTGTGAATCTCCCCCACATTTTTGAATGGGTTTTGTTTCACAATTCTCTCCAGGATGCGGTTATCCCTATTGCTTGTACACTTTTTGTCTACCACATCCTTTCCTTCCCTTCGCCTCTCTATTAATGTGCTTGGACACAGAGCTCTGTGAACCACCAGCCTCTTTTGCAATGACCTTTTGTGTCTTGCCTCCTTGTGCAAGGTGTCAATGGCCGTCTTTTGGACAACTGTCAAATCAGCAGTCTTCCCCATGATTATGTAGCCTACAGAACTAGACTGAGAGACCATTTAAAGGCCTTTGCAGGTGTTTTGAGTTAATTAGCTGATTAGAGTGTGGCACCAGGTGTCTTTAATACTGAACCTTTTCACAATATTCTAATTTTCTGAGATACTGAATTGGGGTTTTCATTAGTTGTCAGTTATAATCATCAAAATTAAAAGAAATAAACACTTGAAATATATCCGTCTGTGTGGAATGAATGTATACATTATACAAGTTTCACCTCTTGAATGGATTCAGTGAAATAAATCAACTTTTTGAAGATATTCTAATTATATGACCAGCACCTGTATATCTCAGTATAAACACATTTATATTAAATAATAAAATATACATTGAATATTTACAATGTATTATAGTGGTACATTGCTACTTTCTAAACAAGTGTCTTGTTACAGAAAAACCGGTATGTAAAACATATATAGTTGAGTTAGCAATGTCACTGCTATTAGTTACAGATGCATGAGGTTGATAAATCGCTGCTAGTCGGTTAGGTTCAGCTGTGCAAAGAGGAACTGTCAATTTATACACCAATGTTTAAACATAAAAACACTTTTTGATAAATGAAGATCAATTTGTACTTGTCTAGCAAGCCGACGTTTGCATGCAAGCATTGATTTTTGGAGGCCATAAATAAACATTCAGCCAGTCACCCTCAAATTGGCCCTGTGCAGAAAAGCATGCATAATCCATATGATTATAAAATATGTATGTCTAAAGAAATTTCATAAAGCCCAGTGCTTGTACATCTGTCTCTTTGCACATCTGAATGATGGATGTGTTCAGATATTTGAAGCAAATTTAGTACAAATAAAAGTGGTTATTTGTGGTATTTTACCTCATGTTGATGTTATACACTATGAGTCAAAAGTTTTTGAACAGTAAGATTTTTAATGTTTTTAAAGAAGTCTTTTCTGCTCACCAAGCCTGCATTTATTTGGTGTAAAGTACAGCAAAAACATTACAAATTTTGAGAGATTAATACTATTTAAAAAACTGTTTTGCATTTGAATATATTTTAAAATGTAATTTATTTCTGTGATTTCAAAGCTGAATCATTACTCCAGTCTTCAGTGTTACATGATCCTTCAGAAATCATTCTAATATTATGATTTGCTTCTCAAAAAACATGCATTATTTTTATTTTGTTGAAAACAGCTGAGTAATTTTTTTTCATTTGTTTTAATTAATAGAAAGCACAAAAAAAAAAAAAAAAACAGCATTTATCTGAAATAGAAACCTTTCGTAACATTATAAATGTCTTTATCACCACTTTTGATCAATTTAAAGCATCCTTGCTAAATAAAAGTATTATTTCTATTTCTTTTCCAAATCCATATATAAAATGATTTCTGAATGAAACTTAAGACTGGAGTAATGATGCTGAAAATTAAGCATTGCATCACAGGAATAAATTACATTTTAAAACATATTCAAATATAAAGCAGATATTTTAAATAGTAAAATTATTTCACAATATTACTGCTTTTCCTGTATTTTGTATCAAAAGGCTTGGTGAGTAGAAAAGTTCTTTAAAAACATTAAACATCTTACTGTTCAAAAACTTTTGACTGGTAGTGTACATTTGCATGCAAATGAACATATCCATCAGCTATTTCATATTCATGACCATTCTATATCTCTGCTATAAAACTGTATGGATTACTACAGTATAATTAGTTCAGTTTCTGAAATCACCACATATTGTTGTGTTCTGTGTCTATGTCATAATACGCCAGCCATTTTTAAACAATCAGTTAAGCTGTCATTAAGTACATTTAACTAAAAATAACTTCCTTGTTTAGCCATGTTCAGCTGTTTTATACAAATACGTCTCGGAGAATAGTGCAGTGAGCTCTTTATGGTCACATATCCTATAGATTTATTGGCTTGGGGCTGCATGGTAAGGCTTTATAACCCCTGTATATAACATTGTAAAGATGCCATTTCAGCTTTATTAGTTAATACTATTTGTTAAAACCCGGAGCTTTGAAGCAAAGATTTCCCAGCTGGACGGTCAAACTGTTCCCTGCTGTACTGTAGTTGAGGCTATTTAATACTTTAGTTTTGTTCTTGCCAGAGTTCAAACTCAGGCCTTTAGGAATGACAAATGGCAAACTCAACGAGTGATTCACGAAGCTGTCTGTTCCTAATGAACGCTTTGACTCCGAAGACAAACTCAACAGAATAAATGTCCCATTGCAGCTAGCATAACACAATTCCAACTGTCACAATAGGTAAATATATGGCGAGACTATAGTATTTAATGTCTGTTTTGATGCCGCCAGCTTCTACGGGACACTAATTGCCATCTTGTTTCTCAGCAGGCGATATTAGCACAGACTTTCTTAGCTGCTGCGGTTCTAGCTTACTAGCTTTAGCAATGCTTACTATCCTCTCATCCGTACATCAGAACATATGTTTGGTCTGAATATAGCGTTTATTATCGGTTTAATGCAGTGTTGGAAGTTATGAGGGAGTGGTGACTAATGTTGGTGTGACAGAGGCAACGTTTCAAGTCATGAAATGTGAGTGTAATCTTCCCGCTTTTACATCACATGATAATTAAAGACATCAATCACGCCAGACCCCATCACATCCTTTAAAGGAGTCCAATCTTGCTGAATGAGACGCACTTGTCATTCATCTGGGAAAGATAGATGGCACTAACAGATACTGCGTTATTGATATTACACATGATTACATATAGAAAAATCTTTTAGCATGTGCTGGTTGTAAGTGGATGATTACGGATGGGTTTGTAGTAACTTGTATTTGAAACAGGGTTGAGTAAGTGATTTTTATGATGTATGAGTATATTTTTTAGTTTTATTAGAATTATGTTACGACAGGTTTAGATGAATGTCTAAATGTCTACTTAATGTTCTCTGTAATTAATAAC
>NC_133375.1:21321502-21371311 GCF_049309525.1 Garra rufa | reverse complement strand
AAAAAGTTTTACTTTACTTTTATTTAACTTAGTAAAATGTAATACATATTATGCTCTATATTTCATTAATATTGGGACTGAAATTGTCTGCTCTATTTGATCCTCCACTAAGTTACTTTAACACTTGGCATTTTGAATGTGACATTGATATCACAAGACCTTTTTTAGTCTCTTGCATTTTTCTTTTTATTCTACTCTGGCAATGTGGAAAAGGCAACAGACGTTGCAGTCATGCGATCTGGTCACCCGATTTAATGAACAATATCTCATGAATTATTCCGGACTACACTTAAAATTTCTCTTTTCTCTCTCCAAATCCTTACTCACATCTCTCTCTCAGTCTATTTCCAAGGGGGCACTTTAAAACTTTATTTTCTCCTCTTTTCTTCACTTCTAATCCGTATTAGCATCTTTACTGTGGGAATGTTTCTAAAGTAGGCAAAAGCAACAGACCGGGTACTTTATTTTATTTTTTTATCTATCAAAATGATAAAAAGTATCTTGGATTATCCGTCTGTTTTTTTTTTTTTTTTTTTTTTTGGTAAATAATGCAAATTTTTTACTTAACGCAACGTCAGATGTAAAATATAACAGCATAAGCTCTTGAATTAACCAGCTCTGGCTGGATATATTAGGTCATTTCTGGTCACTGAGTTGCAGTTAAGATGACGCAGCGAGAATTAACTTTCGGTTGTTGACATATCCCGCAGCATACTTGTGTTGTTGTTTGTGCGTCTTCTCTGTGCGTCACTCAAGATTATATATGCTTTGAAATAACTTCCTCTAAAAAATGTCACCAGCCTTATATTAACAGCTGAGTCACAATCCTTCCTGTTGGGTCACAGAGGTAAAGATGGGACACTCTCCCCGTAGCTACATTATCTTAATGCGTAGATGGTCACCAAGCGGGGTTGAAATTCCCAGCACAACCTCTTAATGTCTGACTCAGAAAGCATCATTTCTCTCCTGTCAGGTTATATTGAAAAAGAGTGGCCTCAAATTACATAGCAGTCATTTTCTTATTTCTGTTTCCTAAATGGATTCCTCATGCCTAGCATTAGATATGTCTGAATGCTCAGCTCCCCCAAATCACCCATTTTTGGTGAACATCTCATCTTTGTCATTGGATATGATGAGACAGGGTATATGGCTGTGGTATGTAGATTTTCAACGTGAGAAATGGATTTGTCCGTAATAGATGTTAAACAATAGATTAATCCACACTATGACTTTGAACATGTATCTGGTGGGTTGAAAACTGAAAATTTTATTATGTTTTCACTTTTTGATAAAACACTTTAAATTATTAGTGATAAACTGTTTATTATTTTATCTCTGAAGTGTCTTAATCATGCTTTTATAGTGGGATATCGGTCATTCCTGTTACACGGTACTTTCTGAGCTCTGTAGCTTTGAAAAATAAATAAGCTGGTGATGTAATTCAAGGAAGACTTTCTATAAAAGGATTTACCAGACTCAAACTCAGACACTTTATTAATTATAAATTGATTGTTTACACAATGGCAATGAAGTGAACAGGATACCTAACAGGATGGAGTCTAAAATCAGGATGTAAGTAAAGATCTAAAGTTAACCACTGCACAGTGAAGGATTGGGAATTAGATTACAAGGAATATTACATTAATATTCAAGAAATTTTACAAAATGATGGCAAGTGATATTAAGTACATATAAAAAATGGCTATAAAATAAGTACCAATTAAAAATAGTCTTGTTTTTACTGTTACTGACATGTTCTGATAATCATCATTTGCGTAAAAATGGGTCTCACTGCTAACTAGTGTTAAAGATAGAGGGAAAAAAAAGATAATTTTTGTTTTACTGGTTGAAAGTCTCTCCACAGCCTGAAAGCAATCAATAATTAAAGTGGTCTATTTATATATATTTTGTGGAAGGCTCAGTACCATAAAACACCTGCAGTGTTTTTACAAGATGAAGGAATTTGATGGAATCTTTAGGTTTCAGTCGACACAACAAACTCGCAGAGTTTCTTGACAGGTAAGCTAAGCTTCAAGTTACAAGTATTCTTGATAGGATGTTCTACCTGCCTGTCAATCTGTGTATTTGCAGTTGCAGCCAATAGCAAGAGTTTGGGGCGTGGCTAATGTAGCAAGCTGAGCCAGAGGGTGATTTTAGACGGTGTAGAAACAGAAATTCAGATTCTGTCACAGAAGCGCAAGCCAACATTCAAAAACTTTCCAAAATACACAGAGACATAGTCGGGTAAAACAAGGGTAAACACTGGTAGTGTTTTTACAAGATGGAGGAATTTGATGGAATGTTTGAGCTTCAGTCGACACAACAAACTTGCAGAGTTTCTCGACAGGTAAGCTAAGCTTCAAGTTACAAGTATTCCTGAGGATGTTCTACCTGCCTGTCAGTCTGTGTATTTGCAGTTGCAGCCAATAGTGAGAGTTTGGGGTGTGGCTAATGTAGCAAGCTGACCCAGAGGTTGATTTTAGACGGTGTGGAAACAGAAATTCAGATTGTGTTACAGAAGCGCAAGCCAAACTTTCAAAGACTTTCCAAAATACACGGAGACAGATAGTCGGGTAAATCAAGGGTAAACACTGACAGTGTTTTTACAAGATGGAGGAATTTGATGGAATGTTTAGGCTTCAGTCAACACGATGAACTCCGCAGAGTTTCTCGACAGGTAAGCTAAGCTTCAAGTTACATGTATTCCTGATAGGATGTTCTACCTGCCTGTCAATCTGTGTATTTGCAGTTGCAGCCAATAGTGAGAGTTTGGGGCGTGGCTAATGTAGCAAGCTGAACCAGAGGGTGATTTTAAATGGTGTGGAAACAGAAATTCAGATTGTGTTACAGAAATGTAGGCCAAACGTTCAAAGACTTTCCAAAATACACACAGACAGATAGTTGGGTAAATCAAGGGTAAACACTGGCAGTGTTTTTACAAGATGGAGGAATTTGATGTAATGTTTGGGCTTCAGTCGACACAACAAACTCGCAGTGTTTCTCAACAGGTAAGCTAAGCTTCAAGTTACAAGTATTCTTGATAGGATGTTCTACCTGCCTGTAAATCTGTGTATTTGCAGTTGTAACCAATTGCGAGAGTTTGGGGGTGTGGCTAATGTAGCAATCTGAGCCAGAGGGTGATTTTAAATGGTGTGGAAACAGAAATTCAGATTGTGTTACAGAAGCGCAAGCCAAACATTCAAAGACTTTCCAAAATACACAGGTAAACACTGGCAGTGTTTTTACAAGATAGAGAAATGTTTAGAGAGTTTCTCGACAGGGTAAGGTAAGCTTTATGTTATAATTATTCCAAATATGTTGGATGTTTAATTGAAAGTAGCCTAATTTTACCTGTTTAGACGTGTTCACTTTTATAGACCAATTAGAGATGTGTTTGTGATGTTGAGTTGGAGGAGGCGAGAGGTGTGAAAGGTTAGTTTGTGAAGGTTGTTTGAAACATTCTTTATTTTTGTAGTTTCGCTAGATGACACATTTAGCACATAAACTGTGTACTCCACCTTTACTTTTGAATTAAAACTGCAGATAATTGTATCTATGTGTATGTTTAGTCAACAAAAAAAACAGGCATTTTTTCCCCCTTTTCAATAGTAACATTGTGTGTTGTGTGGATATCAAGCACAGATGCTTGTCAATAGCACTTAAAGAGCATCTATTAGGGATGTAAAGATATTATCAATATTGTGGTGTCGCAATAGCAAAACTGTCTTGATATTATCTTGGCCGCATGACAATATGAAACGATACAGGCCTTCCTTGCAAAAAGTTGTGATTTTTATAATGTTCTAAAATAAAAGATCTTTAAAATTTTGTTTTGGGTCATTATGCTTTGGCACAGTATCTGTCAAACAAACTAAAACTGAAAGCGCAATATGGCTTAATTGCTTAATTAATTTTGTTTTGCTGCATCTTTCAAAGCGAAGCTCACACATCGTTTAGGCAATCAGCTCATGATCTGATGTTTTCTGCGCTTCAGAACGGCTCCGTCACAGTGAATGCAATGAACTTGTTTATTGCACATGCTGACTTTTTGAGCATGTTTGGGAACATCCACCCACTCCTTATTTTTTTAATCCCCATTAAACCAAATCAGTCTCACTAGACATGCGGTTTTGATCCTCAAAGCAGTGTGATGTCACATTGTTTAGGCCCCGCCCACTGCTGCTGACTGACAGTCCTGCATTGCCATAATTTCCTCCCTTAGCGAGTTGTTTGGATGTACGCTGTCCTCCTTTTTCTCTGCGCTTGTGCATCTGTAATGTCAACAATGTCTCATAAGCAGTCCTGATGTTCTGTGTTTGGATGTAAGACTGAACATACAAGTCTTCATTTTCTCCCAATATCTGATCTTTATTTATCAGTATAGTACGTTCTGTAACATTGCGCTCTTTCGTCCCACTTTATGCAAAGCAGAGATGTATACACTGTGCCCTTTTCTGAAGACAGAGCACTAAAATGCAGCTCATTTGCATTCAAAGTGATACACACCAAAATGGCTCTTTTTTACTTTAGACTTGCCCCAAAAATGGCATTTTCCTCATGCTATGATAATTTTTTTTTTTGAGCTGAAACTTTAGACACATAGGTCTCATAGGTGCCCTTTAAGTTGTATTTAACTATTTAAATTACTTTTTACTTTAACAATTAAAACGTAGGTGTAATATAGATGATTTACTAATTGAAAATTCACTTTTATTTCCTTTTAGTGCTGGACTATGAAGTATTTCACATGCATGTTGCTTTTTTTAACATCTGGCCATTGGCTTGCTACAAGGTCACGACATCAAAATAAGGGTGCTTTCACATCTGTGGTTCGGTTCATTTGGTCCGGACCAAGGGCAACAAATGATACATTGTAGCATTTTTCTGCCGTTTTGGGTCCTTTTCACACCACACTGATTGCTCTGGTCCGAACCAGTTGAAACGAACCAAAATGCAGTCATGTGACAACATCCACATCACTCGTTGGCCAGATCGTGTCATTGAACCACTGATCTATAATAGAGAATTATATAGATCAGTGTATTGAACGTATTTTCTAAACTGTTAGGCACGTTTTTTCAATTCGCGAACGCGGCGCATCGAGATAAAAACATCTCAACTTTTCAGGATGCTGCAAGCACACCGCAGGTCATGTGACATAAACCAACCAATCAGCTTCATCCTTTCCCTTAATAACATTGAAAGCACTGGCAAGTTGGAGAAACAGCTTATACAGGAATAAACATTTAATAAATATAATAGCAGAGCTACTGCAAGCGATTTTTAATGCTGAAAATCCATTTATCCTTTGCTGAAACTTTAGCGTATTTATGGAGAGCGCAGGTCATGGTTGCTTAGCAACGGCAGACGCCACTGGAGCGCAAGCTTTCCACGCGTTTTTAGGCGCGACATGTGAACGGCCCCTTAAATGAGAAAGATTGTGATGTTCTTGTGAGTTTTTGAAAGTTGGGACCTATATGATCATCAGACCGAATTTATGAGGCTCCGCACCTCCTCACAACTCCAAGTTTGTCCGCGAGCTGTCAAGGGGCTATGTTGCTAAAGCGCTAACTGTCAACAAATACTTGTCCTCATCCCATAATGAACAGCGCAGCAGACTACGGCAGCTGGATTTACTTTTTGCGGTTGGGTCTGTTCAAGTTCGGTTCATGTTCTCACCATAAACGAACCGCTCCAGTGTTCGTTTGAAAGCGTACCGAGACCACCTCTTCAGGCAGGTCTCGGTACGCTTCTTTGGTCCGCTTTTGGTGCGCACTCGAGTGCGATTGCTACATTCACACCTGCCCAAACGAACCGCACCAACAGGGAAAACGAACTCTAGTGCGATTCAACCGAACTAAATAAGGCAGGTGTGAAAGCACCCTAAGTAATTTTTTTTTTACAGTCGCTAGGGGCTGCACCTAGTTTATTATAAACAAGACATGATTGAGGCTCATGCTCTGGTGTTGACTGATTAAACTTTGTTGGCCAGGACAAGTGAAAATCACATGGCGAGCATCTCCTCTCTGAAAGCGGCGAGTGGGAGGCATGTGGAAAGTGTCATGGGAGATGTACCTCAAATGTAATCTGTAGGTACACATTTTGCTGTTATTGCTATATTTGAACGTACCACGGGAGAATATCCCAGCTATTTGGCATCCACTTAAAGCCTTCTTTAATATCCGTGTTTGGTTGAGCAAATTACAGATTCCAAAGATCAGTCTGTTTTGATTTTGTCCTGGCATTTATGTGATCCGGCTGTCCTTCTGTGTTTCGTCATCTTTAGCATGTGTAGGTGTGTGTATAACGTATAACATTCACAACTAGTACAATCAATGTTGTAGCTGCTAAAAAAGACTGCTTTGAATCATCAGACACCAGACTAGCATGAAAAGTCATTGGTATATGTAAACCAGAAAGACTTTTGTGGCCTTACAGCTTTGCCAGGTCGACCTTCCCTTTGCTATACTCGCCTTTCCTTATGTCTTTCCTGCTCCCTTGACCCTGAGTGGAAATGCTTTCAATGAACTTTGGTCATCACTTCTGTAATCTTCTTTCTATTAGCATCACAAAGGTACAGTTTCCTCCTTTCTTTCTCCTGCTATTGATATTGAGCAGGAGCACATCATAACCCAGAGGTCTGCATGAATACTGATTGCGCCTTGAACCGACACGGTACAGCCTCTCTCTACTGCAAAAGCTTCTAGTAAGTAAGAGAAACGGCTTGACATTAGCATTCTGTGCAGATCAGGAAATGGAATTCTATGCAAATTACACTGACAGTAAATTGTTGTCATAAATCCCCCCCCTCCCTGCTTTTTCGCAGTACTGTAAGAACTGTTAACTCGGCCAAGAAATTGACCTGGCAATAAATTTAATTAAGCAGGAATTGACTTTTGACATATATAAATGTTTTGTATTTACAGGGCTCAACCAACAGGTCTATAACGTTGTTGGCTTTGGCCTGGTAAAGGTCAAGGTGTGTGTGAATGCGAGCTTGAGTACTGTGTACTGTATGTGTGTGTGAGCACTTTTTTGTCTATATTTATGAAGTTTAGAATGTCCTCACTAGTCCAAAATGAGGTGAATATACGTGAATAAAATTAGGCTACTTTCAATATATATATTGCGTATACAGTGCCTTGCAAAAGTATCCATACCCCTTCATTTTTTTTACATTTTGTTTTGTTGCAGAATTATGTTAAACTGCTTTAAATTAGTTTTTCCCCACATCAATTTACACTCCATACACCATAATAATGACAAAGCAAAAACCAGATTTGCAAATTTTACAAATTTATTAGAAATAAAACACTGAAATAAGTACATTGCATAAGTATTCATACCCTTAACTCAGTTAAGTCTTTTTGGGTATGATGTGACAAGCTTTGCACATCTGCATTTGGCAATTATCTGCCATTCTTTGTCTTACCTTTTCACCTCTCAAGCTCTGTCAGCATGGACGGGGGCTGGCAGACATTTTCTAGAGTCCTAGTTGTTCCAATCGTCTTCCATTATGGATAATGGAGGCTACATGCTTCTGTGAACCTTCAATGCAGCAGATTTTTTTCTGAACTCTTCCCTAGATCATTGCCTTAACACAAGTCTGTCACTGAGCTCAACAGGCAGTTATCTTGACCTCTTGGTTTTTGCTCTGTTAGACCTTTTCTGAGAGGTGTGCCTTTCTAAATCATACTCATTTTAATGAATTTGCCACGGTTTAACTCCACCCGAGATGTAGTAACATCTAGAAGCAATATGAATGCTCCTGAGCTAAATTTCGAGTGTCCCAGAAAAGGGTATGAATACTTATGCAACGGGATCTTTTCAGTTTTTTTTTATAGTTTTTTTTTTTTTTATAAATTTGCAAAGTTGTTACAAACCTGTTTTGTGCTTTGTCATTATGGTGTATGAGATGTAGATTGATGTGGAAAAAACGTAATTTAAAGCAGTTTAACATAATGCTGCAACAAAACAAAATGTAAAAAAAAAGAAGGGGTATGAATACTTTTGCAAGGCACTGTATATGTGACCCTGGACCACAAAACCAGTCATAAGTCACACAGGTTATTTGTAGCAATAGCCAACAATACATTGTATAGGTCAAAATGATAGATTTTTTTTTTTTATGCCAAAAATCATTAGGTTATTAAGTAAAGATCATGTTCCATGCAGATATTTTGTAAATTTTCTACCATAAATATATTAAAACTTACATTTTGCTTAGTAATATGCATTGCTAAAGACTTTATTTGAACAACTATAAAGGCGATTTTCTCAATATTTAGTCTTTTGAATAGAATATGAATATAATAAATATTTTACATTTCTATGTGTGTGTGTGTGTGTGTGTGTGTGTGCTTGTTTTAGACATTCAGGACATCTCATAGACCGATAGAGCTACAAATAGGATACAATGGAAGTCCTCAAAACAAATCTTCACTGTGATAGAAAAGCAAGCATGTGTATTGTATGTGTGAGCATAGCGTGAAATATGTGACTGTTGTGTGAGTTCAAAAGTTGAAATAGAATTGCAGGTGCAGTGGGTCACCTCATGTGTGACAAGCTCTGAGTATCTGAGCACTTGTGTGTATGTGTGCACACATATCTGCGTGTGGGTTTTTACGGGTACCTAGGTTGGTCAGAACTAAAGCCAGAGTGGAGCAGCTCCGCTCTACTCTTGAACTCCTGTCAAACAGCAGCTGGTTTAGTCACTGATGCATTCAGTCATGCAGAAAAAACACAACGCCATATGATGCCCGAGCGAAGCTCAAATGGAGATTGCTTTAAAAAGAAAAAACAAAGCACCCATGTTACCCTAAAACTCTCTAGGGAACTTAACTCATAGAACTTTACTGTAGCTGTAAATAAACTCTGTAACCATAGTGACAGTGACTAAAGTCATTTCAAAGATGGCAACTTCCATAACACCGGAAAGTCTTATCACAGTTGACACAACGTAATTTAATAAATGCGTCCTTTCAAGACATGAGTTCATCCGTCAAATCTTTTTGACAGTGGCTTTGAATGCTTTATTTATTTTTAACTGTGTGGAGTGCAGCACTTGGGTCGCACACAGAGCAAAAAATGATGGGAGCAGCTCTGAAGGAAGGCAGGGAACGGATGTATAGTCAGTAATGATATTTATTTAATTTTAAAAAGTTTTAGTGATTGAGTTCATGATTCTTTTTGAATGGTTTATTGATTCATACTGTTAAAAGACGTTTATTTGTGAATTGGACTGAACTGCACTCTTAAAAATAAAGTTTCTTTATTGCCATTGGTGGTTTCAAGAAGAACCGTCCATGGACCATCCATTCTTGAGAAAATGATGGATTGTTTGCTAGATAAGACCCTTAGTCCTTGGCTGGGATTGTGTAAAAAACTGAATAGAAACTGCAGTTTGGACCTTCAAATCGTTGGCCACCACTATATGGAGAAAAATCCTGGAAGAAGAAAGACATGAACTGATGAAAGAAAAACATGAACATCTTGGATGACATGGGGGCGATTAAATGATCAGAAAATGTTAATTCTGGAAGTGAACTTAATCCTTTAAAACAGGGCTGACAATACTATTCTGTTGCTGTGTGAATATTAAAGTCTGCTAGAGATGATTTAGCTCTACACATTAAGCCTTGAAAAATATCCAGTACATTGAGGTAAAAAAAGAGAATATATTAGACCATAAAGTCAAAATGAGAGTTTGACTTGATATGAAGTTTAAAGAGCCTTTGGATTAAGTGAATTTATAGTGGGAAATTTGTTCTAGTTTCTGAGATAAGAGAACTTAATTACCTGTCAGGAAAGAGCTGACTCATCCTCATATACTGTACTAGAGGGGAATGCTTGGATCAGGTCTGATATTACTATTGTAAAACTAATATCTCCTCTGCTCAGCGCAGTTATTTACTCAGTATTTGGCTAAAACAGAACAAGTAAACACGAAAAAATGATGACCCACACAGCTTGTAAAAAAAAGTTTCATCAGTCTGTTCCCAGATTCAAACTATGTAATAAAAGCAAACTGTGCATAGACATTCTTGTTTATATACTTTGGTAGATCTGCTTTATATTGTTTGTACAGATCAAAGATGTACATAAAGCAGGGCTGTTGTTTAAATTCACAAGGCTGGGTGTCATGCAAGTTCCATCGGCTGAGGCTATTTATTTATGGGTACATTCTGTAGACTACAGATCATTTGGTCTTGGTCAGGTATTTCTGTTCAATCCTTCACTCCACCGTTTCATTTACCATACCGGAGAGTCGTTTCCTGTGTGCATTGGGCAGGTTGTGTGGGTAGTGATTCACGTTGTGTCCTGGTGTTTAGATGTGAACCTGTCGTGCTGTACTCACGAGAGCCAGGAGGCTGTCTCGAACTTTTCTGGTGTGTGGTCCGTCTCTGCTCTAGGTTCCTTGGTGGGTCAAGAGTCCACATTGAACATTCCCAACTGTGCTGTGTCCACTCATTCAACCTGCGTTTTTCTCCAGTGTGGCAGGTGGTGAGGACAGACACAGCGGGAAACATAGTGTCACACCCCAGAGGCTTAATACATATAAAATGACCGAAATAACATGTTCATAGGTGGGTGAATTGAAGGTCAGGTTGTGCAGAGGTCCACAGAGCAGTAGTGGTATATTTATGCTTGTACTTATATAAAAGAAATATAAATACTGTTTATTTTTATGTATTTCATACTTACATAAAAATATGTTATTTAAAGGTGTCATATGATGTTGCTAAAATTTCTGAAAACGCCTTTCGATTTTTAAAAGCGAGGTGTTCTCTGATTAGCCAGCTGTCTGGTGTGTTGTGATTGGCCGAATACCTCAAGCGTGTGATGGAAATGTTATGCCTATTACCATATTGTGATGCCGTTTCCCAATGCGACGAGACAAACCAATAAAACACATTATAAATGAGGCATTTGTTGCATCCAGTGAGGACATAATTACTGGTTATAATGACTCATACTGTCTTTTTATGCGTTGTGTTGCGTTGCACCACATAAACATAACACCATGTCTGCATTTGTGATTGTAGAAACGAAAAACAAGCAGCACTACTCTACACTGCTCAAAATTCGAGTTTGAATAGCTAGTAGCAAATCCTTCAAATATGAAAATGTACTTACATGCTGTGATCCAGACGCGCCAGACTGTCCTTTCAAAGTTGGAATTGCTCCACTTTATAGTGTTCACATTTATCATTGTCTACTCTCCCATGTTCAGGAAACAGTCCTCCGTAAAATAGGCTGCACACACGCAAATATTTGTGTGTTGTAAATTTAACTTAACCACTGATTTCTAGTTGTGTGCTCATTTGGAAGGCCAAACAAAGTACTTTCGTTTTCGCAATGAAACACACAGCTCCACAACATGGCGACTGCAACAATACTACAGAATGAATCTTAACTTTTATAAAGAATGTCTCTTTGGGTTTAAGACTTTAATCTTTGCAACTTTACAGATCTTATATATGCACAAAAAGCTTACAACACTCCAAAGACAAAGGAAATTATGAAATCGCATCACATCACCCCTTTAAATTGTATGAAAAGTATATAAAAAGTAAATAATTTAGATTGTATTACAGTGTGTTCTCAATTTTTATTCTGATTCTACATAATTGGTGCAAAGTCAGAGTTGGAAACATCTTGGGAACATGTATTTTTTCCACAAATGTTGTATGTATGCAAATTATATAATATCAAGGTAAACATTTCTGTTAATTGTTTAACAATATTTCAAATGTGATTTATGAGATTTGTTGTATTTTGAATCAATTTTTTCTTTGTAAAAGGCAAAAAGTTGATCATACTGATTTTAAACTTAAGCATTCCTTAGTTTGAATATACATTGAACCCAAACACTATCATAACATCATAGTTGATAATTCAGTATGCTTTATTTTTGACAATTTTGAGTCATCCATGTTTCAATCGTGACAGTAATATTTTGGTAGTGACCACATCACATTACAGAATTTTAACTCGCATACTAAACACTACTAAAACATACTAAAATAATGCTTAACTTTACTAACCTTTGTATATTTCCCCAAAATAATGCACATGGTTAGCTAGCACAGTTATGAACAGTTGTACACATTAAAAAACTACATTTTATTGAATATCACCCAACGAAACAATTATATTACTACTAAAACTTCATCAAATGTTTCGGTCATGACTGTTTTGGTAGTGACAATTTTAGATACTTTTGAACCCAGCTCAAAGATGCAGTTGTACACATATAAAAACTAAATGTTATGGAATAACAGCTAAAAACAAAGACTTAACTTTTTTACAAAATCAAAAAGATATTTTTAAAAACAACACTATAATAAAATGCAAAGATTATTTTAATATTTAAATATCAAGTTGAGATTTAGGGGTTATGGTTCGGGACAGGAACCTCCTAATTGAAATGACCTAATAAATGATGATTTCATATATATTGTGCTTACTGATATTTTAAATAATATTGTGTGTTTCAATAGATAATAGAAGGATCTTAGTCAACATCTAAGAGTTAAATACTTTAAATGCTTTTTAAATGTGTTTTTTGTTGTGGGACAACAGCTTGCACCAATTCTATAGAATGGCCCATATAAATAAATTAGAAATTATATAAAGTATACATAGATTTATATTTTAATGCTATGATGATATTTACATTGAAATTAAATGGTTACAGGTAAACCAATTAAAGCAACTCTGTTAGTTGTCTTTGTCTAGTATTATTTGCAGACAGTGAATTATTTTTAGACCAAAGCAATAGTTTGCTGAAATACTAATCCTTGACCTGAGAAATCTGGATAATCCTTTCAAACGCTATAAAGCTGGCTCATAATTCAACAAAACAAAGCTTCAAATTGTTCTTCAAAAGGAAAAATAAACTTGTGTGTTCAAAGGAGCTGTTGTGTGACTCAAGAAGACAATGTACGCAATAAAAGCCAAGGTGAGCATTGCACCTGGACACTGATTTTCTTATCTCCTAATAAAAAGGCCTTTAGTGCTGCCCCTCTTTCCTAAAGTCTCTGCTCTCTCTCTCTCTCTCTCTCTCTCTCTCTCTCTCTCTCTCTCTCTCTCTCTCTCTCTCTCTCTCTCTCTCTCACACACACACACACACAGCAACCTTTAAACAGCTTGTCAGAAACTGCGTTAATATTGTCAGCGACAATAATTAATAAACAGATTAATCATGTCGATGGTATGTGTGTGAGGATGGCCCTACAGGTCTTTGTGAAAATGAGTGGGACCTCTATGAGGGAAATATGAAAAGAGGGAGGGCACCCCTGTGAGGACAATAGCTGTGATTTACTCCTTGTCCTCATTAGTGCAGTTGTGTGATGGGTCTCTCCCAGTCTGCCCTCTCCCTTGGCAGGCAGGCACAATTAAAATCCATTAAAAGGAGCCACCAGCCCTGAGGGTCCAGAGCCACAGCTGCTGCTTCTCTTTTCATCTGCGTACTGTATGTTCTTCAAAACCGAGTGCAAGGCATGTGTTTTATCATACACCATTCCAGCATGATTAGTTTAACCAAGGAGGTTTATGGTACCTGAAAGCTATCATTCCCATTTTCATTTTGAGCCAATCACCTGAGCCACAGGAAATTAGCAGCTTCACTAGTGACTATATTGAGCTGTGACGTGAGAGGCAGCAGATGGGCAAAAAAGTCCATTTCACACTTTTAAAAGCACTTTAAAATCAGTCAGTTGGGTGTTTCTTCCACTTTTGGCACTTTTATGTCCCAGGGGTTAATTTTTATGAGCTAACAGATTTCAACTTTTTCCTTTGTAGGATGGTCTTGGAAACTTACTTCATATTGTATTTTGTCTACTTTTAAAATGCATTATACAGTCAAAAGTTTACATACACCTTGCAGAATCTGCTAAATGTTAATTATATTTAGTAATGACCTGAATACGATATTTCACATGTTTTAAAGATGTTTACATATAGCCCACAAGAGAAAATTTTAGTTGGATTGATAAAAATGACCCTGTTCAAAAGTTTACATACATACTTGATTTTTAATACTGTGTTGTTACCTAAACGATCCACAGCTGTTTTTCTTAGTGATAGTTGTTCATGAGTTACTTGTTTGTTCTGAACAGTTAAGCTGCCCTCTGCTCTTCAAAAAAAAATAAAAAAATAAAAATAAAAAATCCTTTAGGTTGCACAAATTCTTTAGTTTTCCAGCATTGTTGTGTATTTGAACCCTTTTCAGCAATGACTATGATTTTAAGATCCATCTTTTCACACTTAGGACAACTGAGGGGCTCATATGCAACTATCACACAAGGTTCAAATGCTCACTAATGCTTTAGAAGTAAAAACTATGCATGAAGAGCCAGGGAATTAAAACTTTTAGAATTTAAAGTTTAGGGTACGTTTCACTTATTTTGTCTTATTTTGAGGATGTGTAAAAATTTACACATCCTCATTCTGTTCAAAAGTTTTCACCCCCAGCTCTTAATGCATGGTTTTTCCTTCTGAAGCATCAGTGAATGTTTGAATCTTCTATAATAGTTGCATATGAGTCCCCCTTTTGTCCTCAGTCAACACCTCAGTGTGAAAAGATGGATCTCAAAATCATATAGTCACTGTTGGAAGTGGTTCAATTACACAAAAACCACTGAAAAACCAAAGAATCTGTAGAACCCGAAGGACTTTTCTGAAGAACAGCAGGCAGTTTAACCGTTTAGGACAAAAAGGTCTCATGAACAACTATCACTAAACAAAACACAGCTGTGGATCATTGAGGTAACAACAGTATTAAGAATATGTAAACTTTTGAGCAGGGTCATTTTTATAAATTACTATTATTTTCTCGTGTGGACTATATGTAAACGTCTTTTATGTGAAATATCTAATTCAGGTCAGTACTAAATAAAAAAATAACATGCATTTTGTATGATTCCTCTTATTTTGGTAAAATAATTAACATTTTGCAGATTCAGCTAGGTGCATATAAACTTTTGACTTTTTAACCATCCTGCAATGTTAAAAATCCATTTACTCCTTTTTTGTTACCCCCCCAAAAAACGAAACACTCCTAAACTGTCCCATATTAGCATTTTCCACCTTCAGCCAGTTGTACGCTGTCCACCATTTTGTCTGCGCTTGAGCAGCTGAAGGGAAAATGTCTCGTTAGCAATTGTGTTTTGTAGATGGATGTAAAAGTGAACATAGTCTTCATTTTCTCTCGACATCAGAGCCACTGAAGATGTATTGGATTAGTTTTGTTTTTAATAGTGATGCGCCACCGAATACACACACACAAAAAAGAGGGGGGGCGGGGTGAGCAGTAGCTCATTATCATTTAAAGAGTCATGCACCGAATTAGTTTGCTGTGAACAGACCTGTTTTTGACAAGGTAAAAAGGGTGTTGTTTTACACGACCAATGAGGAATTTTAACCAAAGTATGTTGCGGACATTTCTCAAACACCCTAAAGAATCATACCAACTTGGTCATCCGATGTCCTCTTTTATAGTCTTCAAGAACAAACGTGCCCATAGCTGAAGAAAACACTCAGTTACTCTAAGCGGGGATAACTGGCCTATGCTAAGCATCTGAACCTGACCCCTTGCTTGAGATAAAACCTCTGGGTATTAATAATGTAATCCTTGTGTCTGTACAGAAAGACTGTTCCAGTGTTCCTGAAGCTCCCTGTGCTGTCAACACACACAAGGATGCCAAGTCTCAAAATTGTTGATACTCTGTGGAGTAATGATAGAGTATCACATCTGCGGATCTCAGCTGATCTCTTGAGCCTGCTGGGCTGAGATCTCACACCTCTCCAGCACTGAATGGCATTTCTTTTGCTGCAGCGATGGCAATACCAGGAACCAGTGGGACAAGTCCGACTCACTTTATTCCTCAGATAAGCGTTCTGACATTGAGTACCGCCTCAGGTTAGGGCCTGGCCAACATTTCGGCACCCTTGCGCAGAGTCAGATGCTTTTGCTTGATGATACGTAAACCTGAACTGACAGTGCAAAGACTAACAATGTCAGCGCTTGCATTAAATAAGCGCAGCTCATTCCTTCCGTGCTGCTGTGTTGAACAACATTACTTTGAGTGTTTTGCACGTACGGTTAACTGGAGACTAATGGGCTCCCTGCGTCGCAAATGTCGTAGATCTTATTCCTTGTCGTTTACATGAATGTACACTCTGTGCGGCCAAAGATTTGTTGGAAAATCATGTCGGCTTAGAGACACTTTCCACGTTTGGCACCCTGCTGTGGTTCACACCAACATAACACCTTTATATCCGCTTAAAGGGTAATACATCATGTCATCTTGTTGAGAAACGGCATCAGCTGATGGCCATGACCGCATACACACAACAAGGAGCCCTGAAATGGATATAATTCCTGGCTAATCTCACTTTTTAACCCGTCTGCAAAGCCTCATGCACGTTAAGACTGCTAATTGGTCTATCCACACAGATTTATTTATACATGTATAACCAGCAACATCAGATGGTTGGATATCCCTTGTGAAAAAGAAGTATGTTTAATTAATATATACTGATAGTGTTATAGTTTTTATTAATAATTAGATTCAGTTGATATATATATATATATATATATATATATATATATATATATATATATATATATATAAGATTTTTTTATGTTTTTTTCAGGATTCTTTGATAAAATGTTAAAAAGAACAACATTTATTTAAAATAGAAAACTTTTGTAACAATAAACACCTTGTTCAAAGTTTGGGGTCAGTGAAAGAAATTAATACTTTTATTCAGCAAGGATGTGGATAAAAATGATAGTAAAGACTTATATTGTTAGAAAAGATATTGTTTTGAATAAATGCTGTTCTTTTTAACTTATTCATCAAATAATCCTGAAAAAAATATCAAAGGTTCCAAAAAAATATTAAGCAGCACAACAGTTTCCAACATTGATAATAAAAGTAATAAATCATCAGTGTATTAAAATGATTTCTGAAGGATCATGTGACACTGAATACTGGAGTAATGGTTGATAGAAATTCAGCTTTGCATCACAGAAATAAATTATATTTTAAAGTGTAAAATAAAAAAACGTTATTCTAAATTGCAATCATATCAATATTACTTTTTTTCTGCATTTTTGATCAAATAAATATAACTTTGATGAGCATAAGAGATTTTAAAAAAACATTAAAATCCCAAACTTTTGTGCTTTTTAAACTTTTTTCCTTTTAATTTTATTTTTAGTAATTTTGTTGTGTGTTTGACATGTTTAGTATATTTAGATTTTTGTACATGTATATCTACATATTATTTATTCATTTATTTATTTTAGTACACCAAGTAAAACTAAATTAAAATATTCAGAAATATTCAGAAATATATATATATATATATATATATTTACATTTCTATAATGTGTATAATCACATTTAAAGTTATTTTTTTATCTACTAAATTGCAGTTATAGATACTGAGTTAGATATTAAGCCATTTACAAATATTTCTAAATACATGACAAAAGTTTTAACAGAAATGACATTCAATGATATTTTAGTTATAATACAGTGAACTTTAAGCATATTTCAAAGACAAAACACAATTATTTCTTTGAAAAATGTAGTATTTTTATAATAAGTAGTCTTCTTGAAAGTATGCTAAAGTGTACTTCCTTTCCACAAGGGATGCCCCTGCGCACCCACTCCAGTTTGCTATGTGGGGCGCGGACAAGAATGGATCAATCACAAGGAATCATAGCTCAACTTTCTCATCGCCTCTGACATGCATTCAGAGTCTAAACGCTAGCCCGCGGCGCAGCGCTAAATATAAACATTATAGCCAGCTGTCAACACAGACAGGCCTGTTGTAGTACAGGTCTTCTAGGTTATCGCCGTCTTTTGCTGCGGGGAAAAGAAGGTGCATCTGTTTTTAAAGGAATCCGTCTATTTCTGGAGGATGCTAATGCTAGGTCTTCATTTATGATTTATAGGTTAGCATCCCCAGCAAGCACTCCTGCAATGCTCAGTGGTCTGAACTAAACATTTTGGATCTGGAAGAAATGTTTGAATTGAGAATAGAAAGATTTGCTTTTTAACAGCTCTGAGGGTCTCTGAGGGTGCAATACCCCTCACATCCAGATGTTACGGACGGCTTATCGCCTCAGGCCTCTCAGCCTAAGAGGCTAGCGCTTGTCAAGTGTTACGGGTGTCGACACTGCTTTGTCTGGCTAACGCTAGTCTGTGCTTTTCTGACTGGGAAAAGACTTTAGACACACAACCTCTCATTGATTCTTCAATGAAACAGTAAGTGTTTTGTGAATCGAAAGACATGTGGTGTCAAACGCAATGTTTGTAAAGAGAATTTCCATAATCCTCAGAGATATGTCAGGGCCTGCAGATCTTGGCAGCTTTAGCAGTCATCTGTTCGAAAGTCATGAAGGATGATGTGCTTGAGCTGGAAGAACTAGGTCATGTGTCCATTTGATTTCATTATGAATGTTTGTGATTATAAATATCCGTGTGCCAGAGGTGAGTGGCAACATCTGTAAACGTGTGCAGAGCGCTCAGTAAAGCAAGCGGAGGAATTCTTCCAGGAGCTGAAAATACGCTAGAGGGTGAGCGCTAACATTGTTAGCTTGTGGGATATAGTGTGTGCTTGGTGAAAGATTATTGTGTGCGAGCTCCGTGGAATATGATTAATTTTGAATCTCATTGTGTGGTCAAAAGTGCATGCGTGGTTTAGCTGCTGCAGCTGTCTAGTTTAGATATACTAGCTCTGATATGAATATGTGTGTATCCTTTATATCATGGTTATTATTTTAAAGCCAAAACTAATTATTTCAATATTATCCAGAAAGCCTTTACTTTTTATTGATCTATATAGAGTTATACTATGCTTTGTTGGCTGTTTATTGTATAAACTTGAGAAAGTCTTTCAGTTTAAGCTTATTTGTATCGCACACTTCACAACAAATATATATTTTTTGCAGTTTAACAAAGAATAATGCCTTATAACCCCCAGTAAACAAGATTCAGGTGACAATGGTAAGGCAAAACTCTAGAAAAACTGTAGAAAGATCTATCTATCTATCTATCTATCTATCTATCTATCTATCTATCTATCTATCTATCTATCTATCTATCTATCTATCTATCTATCTATCTATCTATCTATCTATCTATCTATCTATCTATCTATCTATCATCACCTTGCGAAAGTATTCATACCCCTTTTTTCACGTTTTATGTTGCTGCCTTATGTTAAACTGTTTTAAATTACTTTTTCCACATTAATCTACACTCCGTGCTCAATAATGACAAAGCAAATACAGAATTGTCTCAACTTTATGAGTGTATATAAAAAAAAAACTGAAATAAGTACATTGCATAAGTATTCATACCCTTAACCCAGTGCTTAGCTGAAAGACCCATACTGCCTGAAGTCTAACATTTGGCAATTATCGGCCATTCTTCGCTTCACCTCTTCACCTCTCCAGCTCTGTCAGGTTGGATATGCATTTTCAGCTGTTAGATCTTTTAAGACGTGTGTGCCTTTCCAAATCATACCCATACCCATTTGCCACAGGTTAACTTCACTTAAAGTGTAGTAATATCTACAAGCAATATGAATGTCTCTAAACTAAATTTCAATTGTCCCAAATGAGGGTATGAATACAGTACTTATGCAGTGAAATCATTTATGTTTTTAATTTTTGATAAATTTGCAAAGATGGTACAAACCTGTTTTTTGCTTTGCTATTATGGTGTATGGAATGTAGATTGATGTGGAAAAAAGCCATCTATATTAAAGGCAATGAAAACAAATACAGACTAGTGAAAGTAACAATGCAGGCTATGGGCTGTTGTGTGCAAAAGGGGACAAAATTCACATTACATTCTAACATTGTAACATTACAATCTAAAAACAAAAATAACCCTGCTGAAAAAACAGCTACAGTAAAAGCAGCCTAGGCTGGTTGGCTGGTCTTAGGCGGTTTAGGCTGGAAGTAGCTGGTTTTAGCTGGTCTCCCAGCCTGACCAGCTAAGACCACCCTGACCAGGCTGGGAAAGTGGCCTAAACCCCTCTATAACCAGTCTGGTTACCCAGCTAAAACCAGCCAACCAGCCTAGGCTGCTTTTAGCTGTTTTCTTTTTCAGCAGGGAATGCTTTTTAAGGGAGAAGATCACTGCACTAAACTAAAAATGAAAAGAAAAAACACAGACTGATTGCACTATATTTTGATTACCCCATTACAATAGTCACTTTACAGTTGTCATAAAATACACATATAAGTTTTAAAATTCTATAAATGGCACATTTATTTTCCAACTACAATTATTATAACAAAACATATAGTTTAGTCAGACACATGCATGCATGTGCTGAAGTCTATGAAGTTTAGCGGAGAATCGTGTACAGAAGTCTCTGCACTCCTGACAGCACTTTCTAACATGTACAGATCGAGAATATTCTTGTGAAATATAAGTCATGCACTGAGGAAAACAGCACGTCTCAAACACATTAAACAGCGCACATAGCCTGTCAGCAGCGCACGTATCTGTCAGAGCATCTGTCGGGGCAAACTGCTTTAAACTATACATGTTAACTATATTTTACGAGTTATTTTAAACCCCTTAATATAAAGCATGTCTCATGTTTCGAACAAATTGGATTATGTACTTTCCCCGCAGCAGCTCACTTTATGTCCTGTGCTATATTTCAGATGCGCTCGTATTAAACTACTGTATCGATAAGAATTGATATAAAATATATTGTTAGATACCATTACATTATTTTTCACAAAAACCTCAAAAGTAAATGCAGATTTTCTGTTTATTTGTTAGAGTTTAAAGCATTTAATAGGATAAAATAATCATGACTAATCTCATGAACCCCAGGTTGAAAACCCTACTCTACATTATCCTTTTTTTAACACTTGTACTTTTCATTGTGTTTCAACAGTCATGAACAGAAATGCCCAACAGAATGGCTGAAATTCAACATTAACTGTACGGCTCTTCTGAGAAATGAGCAGTTCGCGCACCAGCAACACTTCTTTTTAAGAGAGCAGTCTATGATGCAATAGCAATCTATCATTTCTTCTTTGGGGGAAGAAAAGGAACAAATATTATCCATCTATAGCCTGCAAAGCGAGGCGTTTAGCGTGTGGAAGTTCACCGTAATGGTATCACTCTATTGCAGAGGTTCAAATGTCTGTGTTGCTTGTGGGCAGATAAGGAGCAGGTTGATTGAATGTGTAGGCCTCCATTGACCGCGAACAGTCACATGTGCAAAGCTCCCTGTAAAACCTCCTTTCAGTCGTACTTGGTTTTCTTATCCCTTTCTCACAAAGAAAAGAGAAGAAAAATAGAAGAAAAATGCATTTTTGTCTCTTGCCTTTAAACTTTGATGCCAAACAAGTTTCATGCAAACCTTTTATTTGTATACTTCACAACTTGCTAACAAAAAGGATTCCCTTTGACGGACAGAATGAATGAATCATTATACGCGCTGACCGTATAAGATGAACGTTTGGAAAATGACGTCTGGAACAAAAGAGCTGACTATTTAAAAGCCTTGTCGTTTTCTTAACACAGATCCACAATTCCTCCGAGTTGGCCCGCTTTCAAATACGGGCAGCTGAAGCAACCGCAATTGTCCTGGGATTCTCTCGAAAACGCTTTGTGCACATGGATGCCTGTGATTTCTGGCCGCTTTTCAAATAGCTCTCCTCCTAATGCCGTCTGCGGACATGGTTGTGCTCAAGCGTCAGATGCTACATATACTGCATTCGAGGGGCCGGCAGCTGAGAGCAGCTCATTAAAAAACACCCACGGTCATCGTAAAAACACCTCAACTGCACCCCGACCGCAGCGCTTGGCGGTGGACGAAGGTTATCGGCCCATATCAAGTCGTGGGAGCCCATATGTTAAGGGGTTTTCGGCTGTCTGTGCAGAGGAAACCCTGTGTAGCCATTATTTCTCAGTCGTGCAGTTCCTTATCAGAGTCTATAGGTGTCACTGTTTAATATATCAGGCTGATCTGGCAACGGCGAGGCAGCAGTGATGAATGTGGCAAACATTCATGGCTCTGCACAGTTCAAGCCATTATCATCCATGGCAGAGGCCTGACGGGGTCTAAATCCTAATTATCTGTCTGTGAAAGGGAGCCGTTCTAGCACTGCGATCACCCCTCCTCTCGCGCGTCAATCATTACCGCCCTTTTTTAAGCCCAAATAAGGGTGCTACGGCATGTCAAGTAGCAGTGCTCTTTAAATGCCTCTGCTCAGGAGCCACAATGCCATGTCATTTCATTATCAGCTATAATAACACAAAGGTAGACGCCTGTGTAGCCGACTTTTTTTTTGCTTTTTTTTAAAGTGCAGTCTCGTTTTCAAAGGGTCTTTTGATCTCCCCCTTCCAAACTCGAAAAAGCCAATCTGTCCCACATTAATGAATCACTATCTGCTCTTATACAACCGCCGGCACGTCTTGGGCAGATCAGGGAATATTTACCAACATTTAATGGAGGTGGGGGAAGAGGAAAGTAGGGGGTTTGTGCGGATAAGCAGTCAGTCAGAAGGGGCTCCGAACTAAAGATCTGCAAAACTGCACATTTGCATAATCAACTAGTCTCTCTGCAGGAAAATGTGTATAATTAGGCTGGTTATGATCATGTTCACTATACATGCATGTATTAGGGGGCGTTCAAAAACAGGGTATGGATCAAAACATAGAGTTTCAAGCATGGATGCACGGTGTCATTTTAGTTATCGGCTGACAGTGTTAGGGAGTAACTAGTTACATGCAACGGAATTACATAATTTATTTACAAAAGGTCAAATGTTTACATACACCTTGCAGAATCTGAATCAGAAGGATTATACAAAATGCTTTTTATTGTTTTTTATTGCTTTTTATGTGTTATTTTTTATTTAGTCCACAAGAGAAAATAATAGTTTAATTTATAAAAATGACCCTGGTCAAAGGTTTACATAAGCTTGATTTTTAATATCAAAATAATTTGTTACCTGAATGATCCACAGTTGTTTGTTGTTGTTGTTTAGTGATAGTTGTTTATGAGTCTCTTGTTTGTCCTGAACAGTTAAACTACCTGCTGTTCTTCACAAAAATCCTTCAGGTTCCACAAATTCTTTGGTTTTTCAGCATTTTTGTGTATTTGAACCTTTTCCAACAATGACTGTATGATATTGAGATCTTTTCACATTGAAGACAACTGATGGACTCAAATGCAGCTATGACATAAGGTTCAAACTCTCACAGATGCTTCAGAAGAAAAAAAATGCATTAAGAGCCAGGGGTGTAAACTTTTGAACAGAATGAAGTTGTGTACATTTTTCTTATTTTGCCTAAATATCGTATTTTTTTCATTTGGCACTGCCCTTCAGAAGCTACAGAAGATATGTACATGTTTCCCAGAAGACAAAATTAGTAAATTTAGCCTGATCTTTAAATTCTAAAAGTTTTCACCCCCCAGGCTCTTAATGCATTGTGTTTCCTTCTGAAGCATTAGTGAGCATAATGTTCGCATATTAGTCTCTCAGTTGTCCTCAGTGTGAAAAGATAGACTCTGCCTGCTTTAAATGTTTAAAAATGATTAACAATTTAGAAAAATGTAGAATTACTTTAGAAAAGTAATCAAATGTAATCAGTTAAATTATTTTAATAAAGCAATCGATATACTTATCACATTTTAAATAGGGTAACTTAGATTTCCAAAGAAACACTGTTGGCTGATACTAATAATTTTTTTTTTTTTTTTATTATTTATTGGTATCAGTTCATTTTAGATATTTAATTGTGCATGCTTATTTCCCTTCTTAATCTTCTGTAATGTAAAGCTCATCATAAAGTTAACCTATAAAAACAGAAATACTTTTGCAACTCTGCAAAATGTAATTTTCAGTGAATCTCTTAAGTAAATATCTATTTTGCTTTCTTTCTTTTAATGTGTAATATTTGACAATATTGCTGTTTTTTATTGTATTTCTATCAAATAAATGCAGCCTTGGCAAGCATTAAAAAAAACATAATTATTCTACATTTTTGAATGGTATGGATAAAATGTAGATAAACCCACTCACCTCACTTTTCATCTAGCCAGTTATTTGTCTCCTAGTAAGGGTTGCGAAAGGGTGAAAATTTCTAGAAAGATTCTAAAAATCACAGGAATATTCCAACAAATCCTGGAAAGTTTCCAAAATTTCTAGAATGTTTCAGAAATTTACTGGAAATTTTCCACATTTTTGCAACCCTACTTCTAGTCAACTTCTTATCCATTCCATCCCTACCACCAAACAATCCTATAAACAGCCCAATGAGGTGTTCTGAATAAAGACATCAGCATTGTTATTCTCCTGTGAGCTTATTGTGGGCAACCTTGCGACCCTCAGAAACATTAAAGGTCAAAAAAAGAGTTGCGCTATCAGAGGAGCCACTGAAGGAGATCAGTGTGCCAGCACATCTGTGTGATGCTGCTGAGCACTAATGATGTTTTCTCAGTCCGGAGGCTGCTCTCATCTTGTCCGCTCTAATGGGCTACCCATGATTATCAGGGTACGGAAACTGCAATGAGTCATCTACTATTATGGCAGTCTGTGCTAAAAGTCAACTGGAACCAACAATCAGACCCTGCTTTATCAGATACATGTGTCGTCATGCTTTTAACATGAACAAAGCTTTCTCGGTATGACAGCTCTGTGCCACGATGCGTGAGTCAGGTGTGTTTAAAGGGAGGGAACGGTGGGTCGGAGGAAATAGAGAGAGAAAAGATAGCAGGGGTATTGATCCTTGTCCTTTTTCAGGAGACGCAGCATGCATACTTAATCCAGACGCAAGTGTGCAACAGAGCGTGCAGCCTCACACATACAGGGTGGTGACTATTGCATAGTGATGAAAAGGCCGTGTTAACATGGCGGGAAGAATCTCGTGGGGAATATGAATCATTTTAACATAGACTTGATTTGGGTCAGACTCCCAAGGAATGGCAAATGTCCAGGGATATTTTGTTTTCATATACCCCCAATGCATGGCAAAATACATTCAAATCATGTCAACTGAAAAACACTGGACCTGAGACAGAAGTCCACAAACCTCAGGTTCAAATTCAATGTGCCAAGGCCTGCGGGTCACTTGTCCGCTTTTGTTAAAGTCTCTATAGTCTGGCTTTCTTTTATTTATTTATTTATTTCTGCTCTGCATTTGTGTGCATTTCTGTTCTCAAGGACAAATGTAGCAGGGCTAGTTTCCTCATAGTCTGGCTACATCTCAGAGCGTGAATGAAGATTAATAGTAGTGCACAGTGGCAGGATGTCGCACTGTCATGCTTAGATGTTTGCCTTGTTTTTGCTGTACTCATTTGACTTGTTTTTTAGTCTGTGTTTGGCTGCAGTATTTGTTTGCCGATACATCCTTTTAGCTCATTATTCGTAGATCTCACTCCCATAGAACACCATAGTTACCTGCTTCAGCACCCAAAAAGCATCCAATTAACTCCAATTCTTTGCGTCTTTTTCCATAGTGACATGAAAGGCCTTTTCAAACCTGTGAATCAAACAAGTACTCTGCCACAGTCCTCCTAATGAGGCTGTAACACCTGGAAAAGATCTTAGAGACTGGAAAGATCTGCAAATGTTCTACTAAAGTAAAACTCTAAAACACTCCACATGACATGCGGGGAGACCATATGACTACATCATTTTATTAGCTAATACATGCAGTCATGCTCTGAATTTATTTTAAATGGCCAAGTGTAAAGTTATAATTTTTCATTTATCAACCATGCATGGGGGTCGCTTAAGGTCCCTGGGACGATACGATTTTTTTAAATGATTTTGAAAGAGGTCTCTTATGCTTACCAAACCTGCATTTATTTGCTGAAAAATGCAATCAATATTGTGCAATATTATTACAATTTAAAATAACTCTTTTCTATTTTAAGGTATTTTAAACTGTAAATTGTGATGGCAGTTGTGATGCACATGTGTCACATGGCCCTTCTTAAATCATTTTAATTTGCTGATTTGCTGCTCAATAAACATTTCTTATTACCAATGTCAAAAAACATCTGTTCTGCTAAATATGATTGTGGAAACTGTTACATTTTATTTTTCAGTGTTGTTTTATAAATGGACTGTGTTGGACATGCTACTCTAAAAAAGTAACTAGTTAAAGTAAAAAAAAAAAAAAAAAAAAAAAAACATTGTAAAACATTGTACACTAATCTACACTATTTTAATGTTGCTTTGGGACAATGTGAGAGACACTCGTCTAACGCAATGCGAAAATTATAGTACATTTTATTTTCAGTAAAGGTAACACTGTTGTAACGAGGGAAACAGTAATTCGGTTGATTACTCGTTACTGAAAAAGTAATGCTGTTTGTAACGGTGTTTATTTTAAATGCTGTTATTCTCATTACTGTAAATGGAACTTTCAAAATAAGAACATTTTTGTCACGTATCTGGTCGATCCTGTCATCATGAACTCTTGCACCACACTTCTGGACTGCAATCCCCACAAGCCACTGCACCAATCACTGCACACACCTGCTCCTCGTTTTCCACTGCACTGATTGCTGCACACATCTGTTTCACATTTACCCACATGCATTTAAGCCACAGACACTCACAGCTTCCTTGCGAAGTCTTATTGTTCCGTATGGTCTTTATTCTGAGCGTTTCTTTCCGTGTTTGTTTTTCCCTTGTGTTTGATTCCTGGACTCCTCCCCGTGTTTTGATTCTCGCTGCCAGCCCCAACCTTCTGCCTGTGTTTGACTACTCTTTGGATTATCCTCGTTGTTGTTGTTTGCCGGTGATTGACCCTGTCTGTTTACCACGCCTTCCAAATAAAGCCTGCATTTGGATCCGAACGTCTGTCTCCCGAGTCCCCCATTGTGACAATTTTACTTGATGTGTCATAGTGTGGCAAAATATGACCAGAATCATATATCATGATATTTTATTTCACAGTAACAACATATATCACAATATAATTTATTTTTGCTTTAAATAAGGTCTTTATGAAATCATTTTTTTATACCATAGAAATTTCATAATTCTTGCACCAGTGTCAATATCACAAAAAAAAAAAAAAAAAAAAAGTAGTCGATGCAGTGCAGAGATGGGCAGTGCGCTGACATATACAGTTGCGCTTCGGGTGTCCCGAGTTCAAATCCCACCTCGTGGACCTTTCCAGATGAGTTCACTTTCGCTGCTAATTGCATTTCAACAGCTTAAAATCACTTGTTTTTAAACGGCAATGCTTGAAAACACATGCAAACGAAGATTTTGTGACAACGTAGCACAAGTGTAACCACGATAGAGATGATTGTCCAAAACCTCCACCGGCTGACACATTTCTACCGGTTAATTGTGTTTACTGGTATATCGCCCACCCCTAGTCCTTGCTAAATAATAAATTCAAATTAATTTCTTTAAAATAAAATAAAAATCTGACCCATTTTAACAGCAGTGTATCTGACTAAAAATAATGCAGAATCAAAAGTATCTCACCCCTGCTGTAGTGCCCACGTCAAGCTCTGTCAGATTGCTGTTCAGTGAGACGGATGGACACCTGCTGCCTCTGGTACAGGGTGAAGATCCTGCTGTGAATCCACACCTCTGTGTGAAGTGAAATGTGCAGAATAATGCAATTAAGTCAGTAGGGTTAGATGGATGGAAACAACATGCTGAGGGTTTAGGACATCCTTATTGTAAGATTATCATATACTGATTGTAGTCTACAGTTGATATTTGTTGTCATTTTGATTGAAAATGACAATCTAATCTTAGATTGTTAAGCATTTGCAGTTGTTCACGTATATTTTGTTCATTCATTTTGTCATGGGACATTTTTGAACATAATAGCAGTTATAAGCAGGCCCACATTGAATTCTGTCCTTCGTTCCTTAACTGTACATTGTTTAACATATTCTATGCTTTGGTGATGCTTTCAATTTACGAGAGTACCACAATGCGTGTGTGTGGTGCTGCTGATGCAGGATGCACACATGCATTGTGGTATGCTCATGAATGTGCGTCGAAGAGAAGAATTGTGTATATGTTTCACGGAAGAGAAGAAATTGTTGAAAAAAGTAGATGTTTTTGTTTTCTTTGCAAACTAAAAGTATTCTCGTAGCTTCATAACATTACATTGTGAAAAAAAAAAACACAACTGCATTACGAGGACTAATAATGAGGAAGATATTTTCATATGAAGGCCAAACCTCAATCTGCCATTTTATTATGAACCTTCAACATGTATTTCTCTCTCACTGTTAATTAACCTTTATTGACTTCCTGTTAGGTATTAAATTCCTACTTTATCTCCTGACATTTAAATGACACATATAAAGTCAATGCGAAGTGTTGGCTGAAGCTACATACACACGACAGCTGCTGATGGCTTAGTCCTTCTATCCTTTTGTCAGTTCTCAAGGGGCTATTAGATATGAGACTTTAATGACTGATTTCAGCGATAAATCCTTTTAAGGTGTTGTTGAGTGAACAGGCGATGGCTTGTTGTGCCACTTAAGGGTATTATGCCCACTGTCAATCAAGAATTCATGACACCCGAATTGAACCTTTCTGACTTATTGCCATTGTTGAAACCTGACAGACAAATCCATCAAAACTAGGGGTGGGAATCATGTCCCCTATACAGCATAACATGGTGTCATTTCTTGATTCAGACATGGTGAAATTAATGACTTTCCAGCTCATAAGTCTCTATTAGCTTGTAAAATGGACTTCAGCAGTTGTGCTGTATGGTTTCAATTTACCAAAAAGAAAACTCTTTGTAAGTTGACCAACTGACAAAGGAATTATCAGTCTATAATTTTAATGGTAGGTTTATTTTAACAGTGAGAGACAGAATAATAGCAACAACAAAAAAAGAAAAACACATTTAAAAAAAAAGTTCTAAATTAATTTCCATTTTAAAGAGTGAAATAAATATTTGATCGTCTATCAATTAGCAAGATTTCTGGCTCCCAGTGTCTTTTATACAGGTAACAAACTAATATTAGGAGCACTTCAATTAAGAGAGTGCTCCTAATCTCAGCTTGTTACCTGTATAAAAGACACCTGTCCACAGAAGCAATCAATCAATCAGATTCCAAACTCTCCACCATGGCCAAGACCAAAGAGCTGTCCAAGGATGTCAGGGACAAGATTGTAGACCTACACAAGGCTGGAATGAACTACAAGACCATCGCCAAGCGGCTTGGTGAGAAGGTGACAACAGTCGGTGGGATTAGTTGCAAATAAAAGACAAAATAACACAAAATCTCCCTCACTCTGGGGCTCCATGCAAGATCTCACCTCATGGATGTTCAATGATTATGAGAACGGTGTGGAATCAGCCCAGAACCACACAGGAGGATCTTGTCAATGATCTTAAGGCAGCTGGGATCATAGTTACCAAGAAAACAATTGGTAACACAAGAAAGCACATGTGGTGGTCCAAAACACATGGCCAAGGCAACAAAGAAGTGGCTTAAGAAGCAGCACATTAAGGTCCTGGAGTGTTCTAGCCAGTCTCTAGACTTTACTCCCATAGAATATCTGTGGAGGGAGCTAAAGGTTTGAGTTTCCAAATGTCAGCCTCAAAACCTTAATGACTTGAAAGGATCTGAAAGGATGTGCAAACCTGGTGGCCAACTATAAGAAACATCTGATCTCTGTGATTGCCAAAAAAGGTTTTGCCACCAAGTACCAAGTCATGTTTTGCAAAGGGCTCAAATACTTATTTCGCTCATTAAAATGCAAATCAGTTTATAACTTTTTTGAAATGCGTTTTTCTGGATTTTTTGTTGCTATTCTGGCTCTCACTGTTTAAAAACCTACTATTAAAATTATAAACTGATAATTTCTTTGTCAGTGGGCAAATGTACAAAATCAGCAAGGGATAAAATAATTATTTTTCCCACTGTACTAGCTTGGTAGTTGGACTTTAAATAGCAAACTCATAAGATTCTATTAGTTCGGTAGTCAGACTTAACAGTCACACTGTATGCACTTGATTCATTAAAAAGAACAGACTCATGAGAGTCTGTTAGTTAAAAAATTAGTCTCCAACAGTCACGCTGTGTGGTTCTGATTCACTATAAAGTCTCATTTGCTTGAATCAGACTTCATTAGTTCCCCTGTATATTTTTAACCCTAAGAAAAACCAGCTCGTAAGATTTTTTTTTTTTTTTAGAACTAGAACTGGTTCTCAGCTCCCAACTCTAATCAGAATTAATGAGCAGAGGGCCACAACACTGCCTTCTACACGCTCAACATCACCTTAAGAGGATTTATCACTTAAATCAGTTTTTAAAGACTATTTTGTTTGTGTGTTTTGTTTTCTGAAAGGTTATATGGTCAGAAGGATAGTGCCTGTCTTGTCTAAGCTCATAAATTCTCTTTAGGAGGAGGAATTGCCTGTGTATTCTCTGGAGTCTCTAGTGATCCGAATAGTAAGAGCAAAAATACTGAAGCAGCCAGCGATGGCATGAATCATTTCGCATGCCCTCTAAATGAAAGCAGAAAAGAAAGGGAGCAGGAGGGATATAATGTTGGTTATGCAGATGAAGCAGGGGTGCGCAAGCGAGCACCGAAATCATAGAGCGCGCTGAGGCATTGTGGGGAATAATTTGCAGAGTTTCTCCGGGATTGTTTATGTTTAGCAGTAGGCGGCGAGAGGGGGTGGAAGGCAAATGAGGACCCTACGTGGGAAGGTCTGGTAGGCAGCCAGATATTAACTTGAGCCCCGTGGGGCTGCGCTACGGTACTCCCGTGGGTTCATAGGTTTAGGGCCCTCGTCCGGCTGACTGATTGGCTTGTGATAGCATGCCTTTACCAGGTCACCAGTTCCCTTCCAGCCACTATGCGAATGCCTCATTGCTCTCCAAATGTTAAGCCAATAAGGCATAAAATGAGAGGGCTATTTCTGATGAAGTCACGATATGATGAGAAAAATCGAAGCGCAGAATTCAAATACATTCTCGACTCGAGCACAATGAAAGCAGTGCACTAGCTGCGCTATGAAAAGATTAGCTCGTGTACAGGAATAGCTAAGTGCATAGATCTGCCAAAAGCAATTATTTGAATGAAAATAGTAAATAAACACCGTGACTAAATTGGAAAGAAGATTGCAAGAGCTAATCGAAGAGATATAGTCATCGGGTGGTTTAGATGGTGCTCAAATGTGCTATTGTTTGAGTAAAGTCTGTTGCGATATACTCAAAATTGCTTGAAGAAAATATGGTGACTAAATCAGAATTGAGGGAGTTCTTATAGCGACGGAAGGTGAGAAAACAACAGCTGTGGAAAAAGAAAGGGATGAAATTATTCTGTAAGTAAAGGGGGAGGATTTGCATCCATTTTAAAACCATCAGTTTTAGGGGAAATGCATTTATTCATTTGGAAATGGTAGATGATTTTTTTTTTTTTTTCATCTTGCAATGTAGCAAATATTTATAGTGGTTTTGCATTACTCATCCAGCACTCATTGGGTGCTAAAAGCATTGGTCTGAAATGTGATTGCTAATATTCCAAGGTAAGACAGGAGCTGAACCCCCTCGCTCTTCATTTCAATAGCAAATTAGACTTTTTCATTTCCTCTGTCTGTTTTCTGAGAGGTATTTTTGTTCCATGGCTCCACAGAGATCCATTAATGCACAATACAGGTTCTCCATCAAATGCTCCACAATCTTGGCTGACAACTGAATGGCCCTGCGTTCCCTCATTGCTAGATTTTTTTCCCTTAATTCGCCTGTAATCCTCAACTCCTTGTTTCTTCTGGCTGAATTTGTTTTATTCTTATTACCTCCCACTCTTGTTTTATCGCCTACCATCTCATTCGGCTGATTACGTTTAACATTTAATCTATTTTTCTCAAAACCGTTTTCTCAGGTGTTGTGGTCAACATGTTGACAAAAACAGTTTTCAGCTATTTTCAGCAGAGACTTCGGTGTGATCTGCTCACAGGGTCCAATAATGTTCTGCTATTTTGGAAGTGCTTTTATTTGAAAAACATCCGTTGAAAGAAAGCGGGAAAAAATATGACAACATCATAAATTTATAAGGAAGATACAGATGGATTATTCAAATTAGATGATAATTTTAGCAGTCAAAGTGAACCCCACAGTGCCAAACAATTCTTCATAGTTCTTTAGCTCTAGGAGTGTTTATATCCTTAGAAAAAGTGAAAGTTTTGTCTGAAACTACAAGGCCATGTGAGGTCATATATGCAAATGTTAAAGGCATAGTTCAGCTAAAACCTAAAATCACCCTCAAACCCAGATTTTTTTTTTCTACTGAACCTAGAAAGAAGATATAATGAAGGAAATAATATATTTGTCAGTATAATTAAAGTCAGCAGAGTTCACTTGAGTGTAATTTTAATACAATTCATACCCTATTATAGTATTTATTAGCTTTTTTTATATTTTCAGCTTCCATTTTAATTAGGGCTGTCATGATTCCTTGATAACAACTGGCAAAATACAAGTAGTGAATTCCACAGACGAGAATTCATGAAATTCAATATTAGACCAATATATTAGATCCATTTAAAATCATAATAAAGCATAATACTACTGCAAATTCACAAACACTGTTATTTAGTAAATGTATGTGGTGCAGCCAGGTTTAATATACGCGCTTTAATTATTTACATGCTTGTAGGTTATGTGTGCCTCAGAACGGCTCCATTCACTTTAAAATGCTGCTCCACACAAACAGCTATCAATTACATCCGTGGACTGTCTCAAACTCCGTCTCTGCATATTACTGTGAGTTTGGGTTTATTATAACATTCATCTGGGAACACAAAGCACACCTTTTCATCAGATTTGTAAGTTAAAGGCACAATATGTATGATTTTTTGATGAAAATATCCAAAAACTGCTAGAACAGTGTTATATAATTTGCTGACTTGTGTACTTACAATACCCCAGATGTTTCGAAGAACATTTAAATCCAGAGAAATAAGCTATTTTAACTAGTGTAACGAACCGTATCATGCCAATGACGTCATACACCATTTTTTTTTTTTTTTGTAGAAATCGTGGAAACCCCAAAGACACTTTAATATGTTATGCATTTTATTACACGTGTGATGGATGCACAGGGTAGCATTAAAACTAAACTCAAATGTATCTACAATGATAATACAGCTATGCTTTTCTCTACATACTCATGACTGGAGGAAGCGGAGGTGCTCAACGGCGGCATAATAAAAGCTCCGCTGCTTTTGAGCTGTGTCGTGCACGTCCTTCATTAGCAAACGCTCCAGTTTCCTCATTTTGCTTCTACCACTTTCGGCCCCACCTTGCTTCATACTAACTACAGTGACCTTAATAAGTCTTTAATAGATTAGCTCATCCATGGACATAATTTCTGCCTGTGTCCCGTCAGATTGCATCAGCTGTAAGGATGAAGACTACAACTCCCATTGACTGATTACTCAATTGATTGTCAAAATAGTCGACAGATTACTCAATTAATCTAAAAAATAAAATAAAAATAAAATAAAAAATAAACAGATTACTCAATTAATCACCAAAATAATCGCCTGATTACTCAATTAATCTACAAAATAATCAACCGATTACTCAATCAATAGTCAAATTAATCGACAGATTACTCAATTAATCGTCAAAATAGTCGACAGATTACTCAATTAATCTACAAAATAATAAACCGATTACTCAACCAATCGTCAAATAATCGACCGATTACTCAATTAATCAAAAAAAAGGAAAAGAAAAAAAAAGAGAGACATTGAAAATAATCAAAATAATCGACCTGTTACTTGATTACCAAAAAGATCATTAGTGACAGCCCTAATTTTAATTGTAAGTTTCATATTAGTAACTGTGTAATACTAAAAAGAAAATTCAGTCAAATTGGCAGTTTTGCCAATTTTTATAATGTGGTTAAAAATGACACACACGCACACGCACACGCACACACACACACACACACACACACACACACACACACACACACACACACACACACACACACACACACACACACACACACACACATGTTGGGTTTACATGTTTTATGGGGACATTCCATAGGCGTAATGGCTTTTATACTGTACAAACCGTACTTTCTATCACCCTACACCTACCCTACACCTAAACCTAGCCCTCACAGGAGATTGTGCATACTTTTACTTCATCAAAAAAACTCATTGTGCATGATTTATAAGCCTGTTTCCTCATGGGGACCTGAGAAATGTCCCCACAAGGTCAAAATCTACTGGTATTCCTATCCTTGTGGGGACATTTGGTCCCCACAACGTGATGAATACCAGGTACACACACACACACACACACACACACACACACACACACACACACACACACACACACACAAATTGGTTCTATGATTCTTGTATTTGATTCATTGTATACAGTGTAGATACAACTAAATGAAAGAGTGCAAAGTGTATTTCAAGAGTTTGCTTGTAAAATTTCACAGGGCCAAAAGTGTCCAGAGTTAAAGAATCATCCACAAATGGCCTGAGTCTAAATTCAAGTTTCCAAATTGTACTCGAAGTTGTACTTGTTTCTTTTCCTTGTTCTGTCCAAATGACAAGCTCAGTCCAGTCGAGCCAGCTACAGTTAGATGCATACAGTCTCCTAGGGAGCTGAATCCCAAGAATAGGCTGGTACCTCTAATGGATAGCAGTGTTTGTCTGTGCACGCTGGGCTTCAGGAATGATGGCTGCTTAGAAAACAATAATGCAACCACTTTGCCCTGAGCCTTTCTGTGAAGCTTCTAATGGTGATGGATTGCACTCACTGTCTATTGAACCTTTCATTGAGGAATCCATGGGCACTTCATATTGTCTCAGGGTAACTAACTTCAAAGGGGCCACCTACATGTAGCGGTCGCCTACACAAAGATGACTCAACTTACAACAGCGGCGGATTGCTGGGGTTCTGTTGCTACAGTGCTAATTCTGCCTGACTTAACCAGGATAATTAAACAGCAGTTATTTTGAGATTAGATTTGCGGCAGATTAGGATTTTATCCGGAACCGTGCTTCATAATGCTCTTGTCCTAATTTGAGATGTCTTGTAAAGTCATTAGCATCTAAATGCATTGAATTAATGCTGTCATATGTGAGATGTCACATTTATAAGGATCACTTTGATGGTGAAAAATGACTTGGTTGGTTTTTTTAATGTCAAGCATCTGTCCATAATGTGGTCCATGGATGTAAACCATGAATGAATATTCTCTTGTCTTTGTGTGTGAAAAATAGTTAAGGATCTTTCCAATATGCTTTCCTCTGATGTCATGAATTACAAATGGCTTTAATAACCTCTCTGAGACTGTACTAGTGTTTTTCATTGGCAGGCTCCGCAGCATCTCATATGTTGCCAGACTTTTATGTGCAATTAATGGGCTCTGCTCCTGTGCAGAAAGGGGTCAGCATTACTCATACAAGCTAATAGCTACAGTACATGATACTGTACATGAATATGAACATTACTGAAAAAAATTACCCTGTTAGGCAAAATATTCACAATATTATGTTCTCAGACCAACATCAGAAGAGAAACAGATCATTAGATCATTAAATGCCTATGAAAGTGTTATTGTACTTTTATAATGGAACAAGAACAATGGAAGAGATGTATCAGATGCTACTATATATGTTGATTTTGGTATTCAAATGCATATTTATATTCATAGGCTTGTTTATGACTTGCTTTTTTGGTGGGGGGTAATTGAGAATGAATGGGGTAAATTAAAGTAAGAGAAGGCAATGCCTCTATCACGTTATGATTGGATATGACTGGTTATTCCTGGCAATGATTGGGTCATGCAATAAATCCCATCTCTTGTATTCATGCACGTTCTGCATTGGCAAACCAGTCTAAATAAACAATATAATGGTGTTAATGGGAAGAATAATTAAAAAAAAAATTAAGTAAACAGCTTACACACTTGGGTATAACCACTTTGTTAAATCAAAATAAGACTTAACATGGCATTAAAACATGATCTGTGAGAGTTTTTAGTGAGTACATCTTTACATTTTTACCAAGCTTTAATGACTGATGATCTGAAAAAAATCTAAAATGTGATCCTGGACCAAAAAACTAGTTTTAAGTATCACATTAAACACTATCACAAGTAAACATCATGTTCCATGAAGATATTTTGTAAATTTCCTGCCGTAAATATATCAAAAACTTTATTTTTGATAAGTAATATGCATTGCTAAGAACTTAATTTGGACAAATTTAAAGGCGATTTTCTCAATATTTAGATTTTTTTGCACCCTCAGGGTCCAGATTTTTAAATTGTTGTATCTCTGCCAAATGTTTTCCTATCCTAACAAATCATACATCAATGGAAAGCTTATTTACTTATAAAAATGTACCCTTATGACTGTTTTTTTTTGGTACAGGGTCACAAATAGGTAAGTTAACTATTAAAAAGAACAAGCTAACATATTGTTTCAATTGGATTATTATTTTGGAATAAACGTAAAATGCTTAAAAACATTAACTGAGGTGAGATACTTGGCTTTAATAAATAGAATATTGATTGATTGGTTCGTGATAAAAAAATAAAAAAAAAACTTTTAGAACTTTGCCTCCTCATTTTAGGACTTTGCCTCCACAATACCACATACCACTGATATATGTATAATAAAGATATTTAAATCAATAGATTTAAATTTCTTCATCGTTTTAACTATAAATAAATACGTTGCATTGCTTCATGGCATTCTAGTATTCCAAATCAAATTTGCAATGTTGTGATTCCCTTCGTAGCTGGTTGGTTTGGTTCATGGCTCATAACTCTAAAAGATAATTTAAAAATCCTCTGGGAAAACTGAATGAGAAATACTTGCAGAAAAAGTATGTGGAAACTGTTGCGCTCTTTATTCGTCCATAGCAGCACTTCTCCTCCGAATGATCAATCAGACTCAAGGTTTCCAGAGTGCTAAAATATGTAAAAGTATATTTATTCCACATGTGACGTAGTATCTCCCCACATCGTAATCGTAATAACATCCACAGACCAGACAAACCCCTTGGCTCAACAGTGTTGTAAACTACATCCTTTTTACTATCTTTTCTATCCCATACTACCTCATAGCAGTTCTTCTCAGCTGATTCCTGCTTGGTTCCCCATAGAGGCTCATATGTCAGGTTATGTGTGCTTTGCTGTGTAACTGTAATGCAGTGAAACAGGAAAAACAAGGCCCAATCACACTCAATCTCCCCCAGCTTGGTCTGCAGAGGCCTGATTGGAAATTGGAGCTCTCCGTGATACTGAAATAGAAATGTCCTATGGGTTGCAACAAAAAAGGCCTTATTTTTAGGTTTCAGCACCGCTGACAATGCACCTCCCCTCCCCCGCTCATGTACTTAGCTGTTTTTTGTTGGCTGCTACCAGGGGTTCAGTTAAGATATGAATTAATAATTGTGTACATGGAAAATTAATAGCTAATTAAGTCACTGTCAGCATGATGATCTCACACAGAGAGTGGCTTGCTGGTATGAGCCGTTACAGAAAATAGACGCCTCGGTTGAGTAAGATGGTACCTAAGAGTGGAGGAAACGAGGGGGGGAAGGTGGAGCATTTATGGTTTGGCCTCTAGGTAGTGCCATAAATAAATGCAATCATTAATACAGAACTGCATGCTTCAGACCGTGACATTTACTTGTTGTCTAGAGCTCAGTGTAATAATTGTTCATTTAAATCTGATTAAGGCAAATCGATAATGTACCCTGCAACCACATAAACAGTCAATAGAAAGGTGAGCGATGAGTTGAGGCAGACCCTGTGTGTCTGTACTGCAT
Source organism: Garra rufa (assembly GCF_049309525.1). Lineage (NCBI taxonomy): Eukaryota > Metazoa > Chordata > Actinopteri > Cypriniformes > Cyprinidae > Garra > Garra rufa. The sequence goes on along the minus strand of NC_133375.1, from coordinate 21,333,475 downwards.
GTGTATATGTGAGACAATGAGGATTTGTGGTGTTATTCCTCTGACCTTATATTTTGTTTGCATGAGACTCTTCCATCATGGTTCGGGCCCATCAGCCATCCTAACAGCTTAGAGTTGTCTTTACCCTTGTAACCCGAAGGCAACTTTGTGTTCCAGACCGAAACCTCAAACTCCTTCATTATTCAGCATCTTCTTGTTATTCACCACAGCCGGCAAGTCACTAGATATAACTGTGACAGTAAAATCGATAGGGTAGTAAATGCACATATACATGCCAACATACAGTACAGCATGCACCCACACATGAGGAACGGTGCAAAGACTCTCACAGAAAGATAAAACTGTCTCATACCGCATTAAGTTCATGGTTTTTATATTTAATAATCTTCTGACAAAAGATTTGGCTCTGCTACTTGCTGTATCTATTGACCATACAATTTGCTTGCCACTACTTATCCATATGCATCAGTCATGGGCTGCTAAATTTGTCGATAGCATAGATTCCGAATACGTTGACACCTTGAATGGTTCTTTTTAATATTTTGAGTCATCAGGTTTCTGGCTTTCTTATTAGATGCTGTAAAACCGTTCTGTCATGACCGTGATCATTCCACTTTTTATGTATCGTTATGATAAAGCATTAAAGTTTTTGCAGTGTACACCTTCTGCTGTTTTTGTGTACCGTCACATCTTATACTGTGAGAATTTGCAAATAAAATGTCTGTCTATCAAACTTTAAAGGGTTAGATCACCCAAAAATTAATAAAATTCTGTAATTAACCTGTACGACTATTGTTCATCTTTGGAACACAAATTAAGATATTTTTGATTAAATCTGAGAGCTTTCTGACCCTGTGAAGACACCATTGGAACTGACACATTGTTAAATAAAGTCGTAATTTTTTATTTCTTTGTGCACAAAAGGTATTCTCATAGCTTCATAAAATTAGGGTTGAACCACTGATGTCACGTGGACTAGAGTGAGCTATTTTGTTGCATGTTCCTTTAAATGCTAATGAGCTCTGCTTGCCCCGCCCCCTCTGCCGTGGAATGACAAGCCGTAATGTTTACTTTAGCCGTGTTTAGCTGCCGAACTTGCTAGCTAGCACATTATTAAGAAAGGCCATTTGCAAAGATGCATAAAAAACCCTTATACTCCTGCTGTGGGTGAAGCTGCATCACTAATGATTTGCGTGAACATAGATGCATATGTAGATTGGTATCAGTGCTTTCCTTTCAAAAACAAAAGTAACTTCAGTCCTCTGCATCTTCAGCGGCTCAGATGTCGGGAGTAAATGACGACTGCTATGTTCATTATTACATCCAACAACAGAACACCTCAAACGCTCAATCTGAGACATTCTTGTCTTTCCCTGGACCTGAGTCAACGCAATGGCAATCGGAGACGGACTGTTTTAGCTCGGTAAGGACGGATCTAAGGTAAGGCGCTCATGTCAATCAACTATGTCGGTGTGTCGTCACACCGTCAAGAAGCTGGGAATGACCTGATTGTAAAAAGAGGATATTACTTTTAAAGATTAAAAAAATACCACTGGGTGGATTTTTATCATTGTAGGGTTGTTGTGTACACAAACTGCCAACACACATTAATGTTCAAACAAAAAAAAGTCAGATGACACCTTTAACAATGCCCTTACTACCATTCTGGGCCCTGAATTTGGTAGTTGCATTGTTGTCTATGCAGGGTCAAAAAGCTCTAGGATTTCATCAAAAAAAATCTTAGGGTGTGTTCACACTTATCATGTTTGGTACGATTAAAACAAACTCTGGTGCGACTGCTCTGTTAGTGCGGTGTATTTGAGTAAGTGTGAACTCATCCGAACCCTGGTGTGCACCCAACAAGGGGGCCGAGACCGCTAAAACGATGGATCTCTGTCCACTTCCAAACTAATTCTGGTGTGGTTTGAATGAAATATGAACGCAACACTGACCAAATGCTTCTAAATGAACCCAAAAACAGGAAGTAATGAAAAGATGCAATGCTATGCAACATGGTTTCATGAAGGGAACAAGCGGTGTATCCAAAACAAAATGAGCAGAGGGCAAACGTGAAGCAAAATGCCTTTTATGAGCTCTGTTAGTTCACGAATGGTGAAAATAAAAGCATATACACATAAGTGCCACTATAAGTGGAACACACCTTTTCCTTTTCTTTGGAGTGTTCGGTGAGTTCCATCACAAAATATATTTAATTCAACCTGACCAATCAGGTTGTGAATGTATCACTATGCCTTTTTTACACTGTCAAAAATGCCAGTGTGAACACTAAATGTGCCTGGACCAAATGTGTCATTTTCTTTTTTGGTCCAGACCAAATGAACCAAACGAACCAAGCTACAGGTGTGAACACACCCTTAATATGTGTTCTGAAGATGAATGAAGGCTTCACGAGTTAGGAACATTGTTTGGGTGAACTATCCCTTTAAGAATGTGTGATATGATATGATAATGTATTTCTCTTAATTTAATTTAACCTAATTTTGTTCGTTTTTGAACATACCCCATTAGCACAGCAGCTCTTTTTTTTGCAGCACTTCGTTTAACTCTAAAAAAATACTTGCACCATGATCTCACCTGTTCAAAATCTGGTCCTTGTATCATTCAGACTCTCAGCAGGAAACTGTCTCTTACATCATTAGGACAGTTCCTAAAATATCAAGGTTCACCTCCTAACATCTTTGCTAATTACTGCTGGCTGCTAGACAGCATCTTCAGCTTAAACTTTAAACTTTGAGCTTATTTTGGTCTTAAGCAAGTGTGATGTGAATATAAATCAGATTTCTATTTGGGCCAGAAAGTCTCTCCATCATTCCTTCATTAAAGTAGCCTATTTGTTCCGTTTCTGTTAATGCATGTTTTTCGTCTCTCGCTGTCTCCCACTCTACATTTTTCTTTTTGAAAGCTGTATTTTTTATAAAACCATTATACTGGTTCTTTAGGCACAAAGACTGCTCATGTATTTGTTTACTAGCTCATGTAATTACCCATTTCAGTGTTCGCTCTTACAAAAGAGACTAGATGTTACTCTCTCAGGTGAGAAAGTAGAGCGGTAGCAAGCTAATCACATCGGCTCAGAGACAGCATATAGCTTGACATTTCTCAAAGTTGTTTTCTATATACAGTACAATAGCGGAGGATGATAGTTCATCTTTGTTTACTGGCTCTGTAATAGATGTGATATTTGTGAGAATGTGTGGTATATACTGTACTGCATATACACTACTGTACAAAAGTTTTTTAAAGAAATTAATAGATTGTTCATCTTTGTTTACAGGCTCAGTAATAGATGTGATATTTTTGAGAGCACATTATAGGCACGTATTTCCAATGAGCCTATGTTAAGATTAATGTTTTGTTTCTACTTGAATAGAAATAGAAACTTGAATGATTATATAATTTGCTTGAGAACTACATGCTACACAAACTTAGGTTTTTAAATAAAGTCCATGGGTTTTAATTTTTTCTTCAACATTATTTCGCTCTCCTCCAGGCTTTGTCACTCTGGCACATCCTGATTCACTATTCATGTTTAAGATTGACCGTCATGTCTCTCACTTTATTTTTTCAAGCCCCACTTATGCAATATTCATACCCGTCGTACCCCATGAATAATGGATTATTTTGTAGCATTCATCCTGTTAAACAGCAGACCTGCGATTGCCTCGCACGACCTTCTTTATTGTCTTCCTTGCCAGAGATGGCTTGGGAGAAGGTTGGCCTGAGGATGCATAAATGAAGAATAGAGCACGGCCTCTTAAGACATTACTCTGTGAATATATGCTCTTAATGGAACAACATAATTCACGGCGGCGCGCTGAACGTCCCGCAACATGCAACGGGAAGAGTAATGCATTGCCATGGGTGTAATGTACTGTGTAGCTAATAAACAGCAATGTCAGTCTCTAATTAAAAAGAACGCTCAAAATGAGCATTCTGCCTCGATTCGCTCCTTCGTCTCACTTAGTGCCCACGCCAAAGTGAAATTTTTGCCAGAGATCAAAAGACGACTTCGGCTTTAATGCGACCTGATGGACTCGAGGTTCGCTGCCTGCCAGGAAGTGAGGTCATTGGCCCGGAATCCGATGCGGTTGTTTAGAAATATGATTTTGTAGGCGCATAGCTATGGATTACTGAAAGAAAATTGCATTACGTGTGATGTAGTGCCCATATATCAGCGTGTGTGCTTTTTGTGCGTTTGTGCTGGGCGTCTTAGTGAATATCTTAGCCGAATTTGACGTGGGAAACAAATAGTGGCACAAACAGCCAGACAAGAAATAAAATCCAATAAATAAAACAGCAAGAGGAGTCTGCTGAAATCTTGCTGCAATGGGGACCTGTCTGCGTACAGAGCCTTCTCTTCTGTTTAAAAACACAAAGCTATTGCTATGCAGTTTTTTTTCTCCTTCAGGATATAGGGGCTAACGTTCCTCCCCCTCCTTTTCTGTTACAGTATAATGCCGTCAAGCTATCTCAGACATATTTAACTGGCTATTTTATATGCTGTTGAAAACACCTCTGAAGTTTATCTCGGCCGACTGTAATTGCTGGTTATGGGTTGAGCATATAGATTTTGAAGGATTAACTTTACTGCAAAGAAGGTACAGATAAGCATGAGGTGATAGGTAATCCCCTCACCAAAAGCTGTGTAAACCATTTGTGCCAAGGGACATCACAATGCTATAAAGCTTTGAGCTTTTTGAAAGGGTATTTTTCTTTTCCCTCCTCTTTCTGCTATCGTTTCATCAGTTCGTCCCCACAGAAATCTGCTAGACTGAAGGATGTGAGCTGTTCATGCAGCTTTGTTTGGACTGGTGATGGGCAAGAGTCTGCTGGCTCTCTCGAGAGTGTTTGTCAGAGTAATTTGCGAGCCAACGAAGTTCTCCCAATACCTCTGTATATCATTCCAACTCTCGGTCTGTGGTCAGGCGGACTGACTTCATATCACGCTGCTAGCCAAAGATAGAATCACTCACTCCAGCTCGATCTGATCTATTTTGGTACTGAGTCTCTTAGGGATATACTCGATTACAGCCTGTTCTAAAGGCCCAGTCGGCCCATGTAAATCCTAGTTTCAGCCTCAGACAGCACTCCTGCGATCTGTTCACTGCCTAATGCATATTTCACAAAAACTAGAAGCACTCACTTGAACTGCCAAGCTCTAATCTGATTGGCCAGCTTTGAGCTTTTTTTTTTTTTATCAGTGTGCCTGGAAACAAAGTTTAGTACTAGGAGGATACAATGAGCATTTTTAGGAAGAAATCTTTGGGGAATATTGAAGAGTTTTGTTTGAAGCAAGCTGACTAGATGTTTTCACAAGTAGGACAAAAGTTGACCTTGAGTTTTCTTGCTGTTTATACAGATCTGGCCATTAAAAATGCGTCTATTTTCACGCGGCAGCCTGCAATTCGGCACGCGTGGGCACGCGTCCAGCCGCAGCGGCTTTTTTAGATTTTTTTACAACGTTGTTGCACTTCATATAATATCCACCAGGTGGCGCAAGGAACAACATTCTGTAGCCAAACACCATGGCCAGCTCTAGGGGGCGTTGGTCACAAATACCAGTACAATAGTTCAATGATTCCTCTTTCCTGAAATTATGGTTCAAACCAATAGCAAAAAGATAGCCTATTCATAAGCAGGTGCAGTTGTATTGTTATTTTGTTTTCTTTCTTTGTTTTCCTGACGAACATTTATTAGACTGCATCGGAAACAGAAATGTTAATTTCGGTTATTTTATTTCTCCAACCGACAACTGACGTAAACCGCTAAATTCGTTTTCAGGGATTAATTATACACAAGCAAGAAGCAGCATAAACATCAGAACCTCACGTGCAGAGCTTATGCACAGAGAAAAACCCAATAAACCTATATATAATAATAAATAAAATAGGCCCACATAAGAAATATATGTTTTTCTTTTCTGAATGAATAATAATTTAACAAATTAATAAGTAGCAAGCCTATATGCAGAATTTTAGGCAATTTCTGTGATGCGCCCTTAAACCAGCATCTTGTTTCCATTTTTTTTTTTTACAAATAGCCTACGCGTTTTTTTTTTTTGTTTTTTTTTATTCTTATTGTGATTGTACACAAATAACAGAAATATGTAAAATATCATAGTTTTAAGCAATGCCGTACTCTTGAACGAGTATTGTAAGCTGTATCCACTTTATTAAGGGGAAAAAAATCAAGTGATCCTGACGGCGCCGCGGGCAGTTAAATTACTCGACAACTTTCACCTTCAGAATAAAATACATTAGGCTATATATTTCAGCGTTTTAAAGCAACATCAAATTAAGATATGCATGTTTAAGAGGTAGTTCGTCTTTTTCTAAGATACACAATTTTAGATACACTGACAATTAATTTGAGTAGAGACAGATAGAAATGGGAAGGATAAATATAAACTACAGTATTTTTGCGATTTTGGTGCTTAGAAATTTATTCTAAGCGGGCCGCGGGCGAATAATAGGCTATAGTTAATATAGCGCGGAGCTGGTGGATGCGGAATAAAACCTAGTGGAAGCGGGACTGGAAAAGCACTTTGTTATATCCTATAGACTATTTAGATACTTCATCATCAAGCAAAAATTTATTCATAAGCAGGAGCAGTTTTATTATTATTTTCTTTCATTATTTTCCTGTTGAACTTTTATTAGACTGCATTGAAAATAGAAATGTTAATTTCTGTTTTTTTTCCCAAACGACAACCGACGCGTTTAGTTATTATTAACGACAAGATTGTGTTAAATTACATTTAAATTGAAACGTGGCTGTGACACATTAATAACAGTTAAATTCGTTTTGAGGGGTTAATTGTACACAAGCAAAAAGCAGCATAAACATCAGAACATCACGCGCAGATCTTATGCACAGAGAAAACCCAAAAAAGCTGTATGTAAAATAAATAAAAATGCCCATATGCGAAATATAAATTTCTTAATGAATAATAATTTAACAAAACGAAATAAAATAAAATTAATAAGTAGCAAGCCTATATGCAGAATTGTAGGCAATTTCTGTGACGCGCCCTTGAACCAGCATCTTGTTTACATTTTTTTTTTTTTTACAAATAGCATACACATCTGTTTTTTCATTGTGATTGTACACAAGTAACAGAAATATGTAAAATAGCATAGTTTTGAGCAATCCCTTACTCTTGAACGAGTATTGTAAGCTGTATCCACTTAATTAAAGGGGGAAAAAAACGTGATCCTGACGGCGCCGCAGGCAGTTAAATAACTGGACCACTTTCACCTTCAGAATAAAATACATTATATATTTCAGCGTTTTAAAGCAACATCAAATTAAGATATGCATGTTTAAGAAGTAGTTCCTCTTTTTCTTTTTCTAAGATACACAATTTTAGATACACTGACAATTAATTTGAGTAGAGAGGAATAGAAATGGAGAGGATAAATATAAACTACTGTTTTTATAGAGTTAAAAATTAATTTATTTATTTATTAGTATTATTACTATTATTATTTTGATTTGTTTTTGCGATTTTGGTGCTTAGAAATTTATTCTAAGCGGGCAGCGGGCGAATAATATAGTTAATATAGCGGGAGCGGGTGGATGCGGAATAAAACCTTGTGGAATCGGGATTGGAAAAGCACTTTATTGTTATATCCTATGTAGACTATACTTCATCATCAAGCATGTGCGTCGCAAGCAAAATAAATGTGGGTGGGTCCTCCCCCAGAAAAATAAATACTTTAGTATATGCCATTTTCTGTAGTCTGGTGCCTTTTATTAAATTTTTTACACAATGCAAATACTCCATATTTACAAATATTACAAAAGACGGCTGTTCTGCAACATTTCCAGTGGCGTAAGTGATAAAACGAGTAACATATCGTTTTTGACGCGGGAGACCCGAGTTCGCGTCCGCCTTTTGGTGAAATCATTTTCGAAATCGTCTCCCTTTTCACTTATATCACATCGGAAAGGCATTTGTTTATTTGTTAATTAATGAAATAATTGAAAAGTTGAAATAAAGTATCAACTAGGGTTAGGTCACCTACCGTAAGTGTATCTGAGCACTATACTGTACTTTTAGGAGTGTTAATAATTAATTTTATTATTATTATTATTATTATTATTATTGTCTTTAGATTTGTTCTTACATTTTGATGCCGTACATTATTATGACGCACTGCCCATGCAGTTTTTTTTTTTTTTTTTTTTTTTTTTTTCTTAAAAACTAATTGAAGTGAAAGGGAAGAAACCCATGTAGATTTGGCCTAATGTCCATAAATACTATAGCCTAGTATTATATCCTAATATAGAAAATAATTTAGACAAATAAACAGAAGGCTCACTTTTGAAAACAATAAAGCTTAGCCTATATGACTGACAACGAATACAACAATTGTTAAGTATCAAAAGTGCTCCAGTGAGTTATGCAATTTTTTTCCACCTTTTTTTCTTTTTCTTTTTTTTTTAAAGTGGAAAAGTAGTTCTTCTATTTCGGAGAAGTTCATTAAGTCTGTCTCTTAACAGCTTCCAGTCACGAACTGCGGGTTGAATCTCCGACCAACGATCAGTAAGGTTTTTTTTTTTTTTTTTCATCTTTAAACAGCTCCGATTTACATCATTTTAGCCTGGAACTAGGCTTAAGTCTGTTCTGGGAAACCAAAGGGAAGTGTATTTTTTTTTTTTTTTTCAGTTTTCTGAAAAGTAGCCGTTAATGAGGCATCAGAGTTAAGCGGCATGCAGTATAAAGAGCGAAATGTTTATGAATGGCAGAGTGGGGGTGGGGTGGGGTGTTGAATGCTGTCTGTTGCCTTGTTGTAATCAACATTTGGAGACTTGGGGGTGCTGGGGGCGGATTCCGACTGCATTCAGTTGCATTTCGAATTCAGCATTCAAATGCATGCCAGGGAGAAGGGGAAAGCTTTCCTCACACGCTCCACTTTTTTCAAAACATTAGTGTCCAACCTGACACGCGGGTCAGTGGATAAACAACCCGAACCCGACCGTTTTCAGATAACCCACCCGCAACTCGGACCGCAGAATAAAAAAAATAAATATTGTACCCGACCCGCCTCCTGACCCGTATGTTTAATACTAAAGTGATTAAGCTGTGGAGATGCAGTCTGAAATATCCCGACATCAGAAATCCATTGGTGTACAAGCTAAAAAATAAAATTAAAATAAAACAATGTGTCCTGTTGTAAAGTCGTTGCCGTATTGTTGTGTATGAAGTTCAGATGTTATTATTTTAAGAAATATATATGTTTTAGGATTCTCCTTATTTTTGTTTTAGACATCCATCAATTACGGTGAATAAAAAAAATTCCGCGCTGGGGGAAACAAGACTTTCGCTTCTACTTTTGAGACCGGTGTTCTGACGTTTTTCTAAAAAAAAAAAAAAATAAGAATTCAAAATTCAAAATTTATTGTCATAAAAACAGAAGGTGAATAGGCTATAATTCAAAAATGTTAAGTATTTTCTGATTAAAGAAAACATGAAGGATGCCGCTTAATATTTGGCTTTTACGTGAACTTTAAAGCATATCCCTCATTCCATTTGTTTTCTTTATTTTGTAATCTTTATATTATTTTCGTGAAATGTATTTTTGCTCAACATGCATTTCTCGTGGCCACGAGTTTAATGAATAAACCAACCTGCCTGACATTAGTAACCCAGAATTATTTGAGATATTTCGTTTTGAGTTAAGAAATTGTTTGCCTATATTAATTGTTCTAGAAATTAATACAATATTAAATAATTATACAGGCGATGCTGTATATGCTAATGCTGTCTGTGCGCAATGTAGACAGCTTTCACAAGTGTTTACATGTATTACATGTTGGCCTACTTCAAATTAAATAGCCCTGCAAGAAACATTTCATGCATCCCACAATCTTGTCCATTGACTGACCTTCTTTTTTTTCCCATTATATTTGTATTATTCGTTTGTATTCGTTATTTTTTCCTTCATTTTGATCTCGTTACATAACATTCTGAATGTAAATGATACTGTAAAGGTGCTATGACTGGGGTTTTTACTGGAATGCAGTTTAAAGGTTAAATTTAACATATATTGTATTTTATTAAGTCTAACTAATAGACAAATAACTGAAGAGTGAATCATTCACGTAGTTTCATTTGGAAATAATTTATCGTCACACAGTAAAATAGGCCTACATTCCTTCTCTTAACTAAAGAATTGAACATATAAAATATGAATTGAACATATTTTATTTTGTTTAGTCTAATTAACAGACTAGACTATATAAATATTAAACTGTTTTACTGAGAAATGAATCATTCACGTAGTTTCATTTGTAAATGAAAACATCATGTATCGTCACACACGGGGATAAATACAATCAAAAAGTCAAAACGAAATTGGCATAATTGTCAGGCGTTAAAAATAAATAGCCCTAACCAGGTATTGAAATAATAACCTATAATAAGAATAAATAATAAGTGATTTAGAGCTATCTACTTTTTTCTTTATTGTGAATCGCTTAACCTAAATAACTTTATATATGCTATTTGGCATATATTTAGCAAATATTGTGAACTACAATTATGCCAATAAAGTTTTGACTTTATGATTGTATTAATGCCCGTGTGTGACCATACGATTTACAAATGGAACGTGAATGATTCACTCGACAATGAAACACTATATAGGTTATAATTAGACTAAAAATGAATATATGCCATATAGTATAATCAAAGCTTTCATGGCATGTCAGCATTTATCATTTAGATTCGGAATGTTAAGAGATCGAAATTAAGGGGGACATACTGAATATAAACGAATAATACATTTATTACAGAAAAAAATGATCAATTAATGGATAAGACTTAAGGATGCATAAAATGTTTCTTGCAGGGCTATTTAATTTGAAGTACTTATATGTAATAAATTCTTGATAAACTTTTGAATGCTGTCTACATCGCGCACAGACATTCGCTTAAACAGCATTGCCTATTGTTAATATATAACTTAATATTGCATTAATTTCTATAACAATTAATAAAAACATTTCTTAACTCAAAATATAAATATTAATAAACCTATCTCTGATAATCCTGGGTTATTGTCACGCAGTTTGTTTATGCATTAAACATAAGGATGTCGCTACCTCGACAAAATAATCTTGTGGCCACGACATAATATGACATTCCCAGGAATTAATATCTCGTGGCAATGACAAAAAGTAATATGACGTTCCTAGGAATTCATTTGTGTGGCCACGACAAACATAAGTGAACCGAAGGTGTCCCCTCCAGGTTACCGTACCTTTTAGTTTGCAGCAATGTTTTCAGCCTGCTCCAGTCCAGTGCGTTACATGACTGCCCCCTACTGATCATGTCTTTCCTATGTCATTGTATTTTCCGTGTTCCTTTGGAATACACCGGCGTCACGCGAGACCACTTTACTTCCCGCGCGCATTTTAAATGGCCAGATCTGTACTTTGAACAGTTAAATACACACTTGTATGTAGGGCTGCACGATATATCGAAAAAATATCGTTATCGCGATATTAGTATACGCGATATCAGTATCGCAGAGAGTTGCGATAATTGACATTTAATTTGTCCTCATTTGACCAAACAGATGGGGGCTTACTCTCTTTATACCCGCCTCCCAAGTAGGTGCTATAATACTATTGGCTAGACCGGGCGAATATGTGAACCTGGTGGCTCAGAGCAGAGAATGAAAAATAAATACGGCAGGAGTATGAAGGGAGAAAATGACAGCAGCGATTAACTTGTGCCTAAAAAGAACTGTACGTCTGAAATATACAGGGATCAAAATTGCGACCGTTTATGCTCCCAAAATTTAATCTGCGCAACCTCAAATTATATTTGGAAGCATTTGTGCAAGTGCCAGAAATTGTTGTGGTGCGACTTAGTTTCATTTCTTTACAAAACTTTTGTTAACCTAACTACTGCACAGACTGCTGTGAGCTGATGCGTTCGCC
>NC_133375.1:21277304-21321002 GCF_049309525.1 Garra rufa | reverse complement strand
GATGAATTTGGGGTTGCACACTAGCATACTACTTGTACTATTTTTACAATTTCTTGCTATGGCTGAAATAGTAAGAATAGTGTGCTAATATGTAATTTTAAATTCAGTGTGTGTAAGTTGAATCATTCATTCAACCTATTTGTTCAAAAACACTGATTTTTCAGGAATAAAACACCACTACTGTGTGTTGCAAGAAGATGCGCAACAGTTACTCAACTTTGGCTTTGTTTGAAATTTCTGTCAGGACCACTATAGTCAAAGATGGCTGACAGTTAGCATACCATAGCAATCCAATTGGATTAGCGGTATGGTTCTGTTCTGGGCAAGAACTTCCTGCATATCTATGCAGCCTAGCATGGATAAGAGCACGGAGAGCAGCAATAACCCCCTAGGGTAAACAGAACAGAACCAACATAAATGTATTGCAGATATCATTAATGTTCAATGATTTAATGTAAGCATTTTTTTTTAAATGTGTCTGATTCAAAAGAGAATCAGAAGGCTGAATGCTGACTGAACAATAGGAGGAGTTAGGGATGGAGGAGGGTAAATAGCTGTTGAGCAATGCAAAAGCTGGTGATAATATTGAAGGACCTTTTATATGGGTGCTGTGATAGGTGTCGCATCCCTATAGGTAAATGTGGATCAGCTGAGAGTCAGCTGATGCGAGCTTAACTAACGTGATTTTCATAGGCAGATCAAAAATAGACAAAATAGCTATATATGTATTTAAAATACCCTAACTATAAACATCTTATTGAACTGCTGTATAAAAGCAATATCACATGCAGTCGTGCTGTATGAGCTTTGTGTTCATATCCTTGAAATGCATGTCAAATTTATTCAAGTGTCATATGTTATGTGTCATTATTACAAAATGAGTGAAGGAAATAGCCTTGTGTCCTGGCAGCAGTCGCACTACCAAAGCACTAGTCCACATACAGCATTACTTATTTGTTTTAAAACTGAACGCTTTGCATTTCTCCTCAGCTTCCCAGTATTTCTTCTGTCAGGGGTCCAATTGCCTTGTAGACACTTCATGCATAGAAAACAACACAAAGACAGCTTGCATATGTGTCACAGCACAAACGCTAGAAGATGTCATCAGCTGGCATGAAGGCAGCCATCACAAAGCAGAGATAGATACATGCTAGCAATGAAAGAGAATTTCTTCCACACTCTTGTATAGGTAGAGGAAAATACAGTTTTTATTGGTTGGCCAGATTGAGCCAGCGCTGATGCCCCTGGCTGTGTCTCATCTCAATGTTTGTACACCGCCATACCTCAGCGCAGTCTGTTTATGAAGAAAACAAGATTTCTTTCTCACCAAACACACACTGTTTGAGACTCGCCTGGTCAGAAGGACTGAAACCACTACTGATGGTTTAATACTGTGTGACTAACATTACTGATGAGCTGTCTCAATGGAAAGCTTCCATGCCTGCAGATGTGGTGTTACCATGGGGATGAGCCTGCCAAGCTTACGCTTGGCTAAAGCAGATGTATTTTTCTTTTTGCACCTTTTTTTTTATTTACCTTTTTAAATTGCAAGGGCACGCAGAGATTTGAGGTTGGAGAACATTCATCAGAATGAACATATCAGTACAGAGCCGGTAAACATCTTCATCTGGTGCTGTCTACATAGGACCTTGTTTCTTACTCAAGACCTCCATGCTTTCACACTGCCATATTTTATGAGTAGGCCAGTCAAGACCAAAATAGAGTGTCTTTTGTTTAAGGCAAGGACTACCTGTTGCTAGGTTTTTGACATGCCTATGGAGAGGCGCGTCTACGAGTATTGATTTTGTGATCGGTCGATACATTTTGTTTGACATAACACTGGCACAATTTGACAAATACATCTTGAGGTTAGAAAAAGGCACTTTTAGTTGACATTTACCTGACAAGTAAATCACAGATATTTTGCATTTTTGTTTTATTTTTTATTATAAATGATTTTTGTAAACAGCAGTGACTGAGTTATTGATTTATTTAGCTTTAAACTTTAAAAGCTTTTCAAGGCAAAGCAAAAGTTTAGTCGACTGCAGTGCAGTGATTTTTTTAATAACATTTTGTTGGGCATCTCTGTAATGAACATTAAACATTAATGTAGATTCTTTACATTATTTTTGAAAAAGACATTGGACTTTTAATCTCTGGCTATTTAAATCTACATTTGAGGTCAAAAGTGTACATCCCTCTTTCAGAATCTGCAAAATGTTAATTACTTTAACAAAATAAGAGCGATCATACAAAATGCATGTTGTTGTTTATTTAGTACTGACCTGAAAAAGATACCTCACATAGAAGATGATTACATATAGTCCACAAGAGAAATAATTAGTTAAATAATTAATTTACAAAAATTACCCCGTTCAAAAGTTTACATCCCCTTGATTCTTAATACTGTGTTGTTACCTGAATTATCCACAGCTATGCTTTTTTGTTTAGTGATAGTTGTTCATGTTTGTTTGTCTTGAACAGTTAAACTGCCTGCTGTTCTTCAGGTCCCACAAATGTGTTGGCTTTCCAGCATTTTTGTGTATTTGAACTCTTTCCAACAATGACTGTATGATTTTGAGATCCATCTTTTCACACTGAGGACAACTGAGGGATTCATATGTAACGATTACAGAAGGTTGAAACACTTACTGATGCTCCAAAAGTAAAAACGATGCATTAAGAGCCAGGGGGTTGAAACTTTTAAACAGAATGGAGATGTGCACATTTTTCTAAATTTGCCTAAATATCTTTTTCTTTTTCTTTTAGTAATGCCCTTCAGAGGCTACAGAAGATACTAACATGTTTCCCAGTAGATAAAATAAGTTAAATTTACCCTGATCTTCAAATTCAAAAAGTTTTTCTGAAGAACAGCACGTAGTTTAACTGTTTAGGGACTCATGAATAACTATCACTAACAAAAAACACAGCTGTGGATAATTTCAGGTAAGAACACAGTATTAAGAGTCAAGGAGATGTAAACTTTTGAACAGGGTCATTTTTAAAAATTCAGCAATAATTTTCTCTTTTGGGCTATATGTAAACATCTGTTACGTGAACCCTGGTAGCACACGTACACCTCTGAGACATCTATTTGATGTCTGCATTTACATCTGCAAGACGTAATTTTTTAGATTGTTTGCTTTTCTGTTTCCTATCAGATGTCAAATAGACATATATTAGATGTCTTTAAGATGTTTATGTATGTATGTAAAACTGACATCTTACAGACTTCTGTCAGATGCTTGTACACAGCAGATGCTTTCCAGATCAAGTGATCTTTAATGTCATCTTGCAGACCTACATGTTCTTTCTGGGAAATATCTTATTCAGGTCAGTACTAAATAAACAATAACATGTGTTTTGTATGATCCCTCTTGTTTTGGTAAAATAATTAACATTTTGCAGATTCTGAAAAGGTGGTGTAAACTTTTGACCTCAACTGTATTTTGGGGTTGAGATTCTATAATGTGTCCTAATTTCGAAAAATAGGAGACACACACGCACACAAAATATTAGTCCAAATGCTGTAATATCACACCTAGTAAAATGTGCTTCAACCAGCAGACCAATCCTGACCCCTCTTATCAGCCATTACAGAGGGATTGAGTCAGCACAAGGACACCGAGGCAACTGAAGCCCTGAATAGCCATTACTGTATGTCTGGGCAGTGACATAACACCTTTAGATGTAGCTGTCATCTCTATTTTAGGAAAGTCACTTGTATTGAAGTGTTGAATGTCTTGTATTAGTGTTACATTTGATTGTCTATTTGTTTTTAGTCATTTTGGATTTTTGTTTTCCCACAAAGAAAACCTTTCAAGATGTTCACTCTGATCATATTCCCTATATATTTCCTATATAGAGAGGGTGGTCCACATTTACATACTGTACACTTTGCAGTATCTGCAAAATGTATAAAAAAATGACCTTGTATTTTTGTGATAATTGTTCATGAGTCCTTTTCATGAGTCCAGTTTTTGTTCCGACTGCCCACTGTTCTTAAGAAAAATTCTTCTGGTCTCACAAATTCTTTGCCAGGATCTTTTTCTGTATTTGCACATTTTCAGCAGTGATTGTATGATTTTGAGACACATTCTTTTTACACCGAAGAAAACTAAGGGACTCATACGCAACTAGGTTTCAAATGAAAACACAATGCATTTAGAGCCTGGAGGTGAAAACTTTTAAAATTTTCTTCTGTAGCTTCTGAAGGGCAGTACTAAATGAAAAAAAAAAAAAAAAAAAAAAAAAAAACATATTCATACAGTCAGAAAGGGTTCAAATACACAAAAGATGCAGAAAAACCAAAGAATCTGTGTGACCTGAAGGATTTTTCTTAAAAACAATGGAACTTATGAAAAACTATCACAAAATGAAAAATTTGCTGTGAATTATCCAGGTGACAACACATTATTATAAATTTGAACAGGGTAATTTTTATAAATTCAACTATTATTTTCTCTTGTGGACTATATGTAAGCATCAGGTCAGGTCAGTACTAAACAACATGCATTTTGTATAATCCCTTTTATTCTGGTAAAATAATTAAGTTTTTAGTCTATGTAACATTTTGACCACTGTAGATAATAGTATAGTTTACTTCAGTCTAATACGCTTGGCTAAGCACTGTTATTTAGTTGACAGATTGTAGTTATAATAAGTGACAAACTGCCTTCTGCCTAGATGAATTAAAAACTGATTTGATTTAGTAAGTCATTGAATCACTCTTTCAGTCGATTTGTTTAAAACACTGATTCATTCAGGAATGCAATGCCACTAATGTGTTTTGCTTGGAGATGCAACTGATGCGTTCGTTGTGGCTTCGTTTGGACATATTTTTGCTGGGAGAGCAAAAGTAGAAAAGTAAACTGATATCATAATGCCTGTAATATGGGTTGTTTGATATAAAAATTTGTACTTATTGAACTGTTATATAAAAGCAATACCATAAAAGTAGTGTTGATTTTTCACAACAATAGCAGTCTTGCTTTAGTGCCAGAGCTGCTTTTGAAAGGAGTTTTGTTTGTCAATAAAAATATTGCTCAGCCGTGTTACAATTCTTAAGACTGTCCAGACTTCTTCTGCGTCTTGAGAGTTTATCTTTGTATGGGCTGAAAAGGTGAAAATACACAATCACGGCTCTGTTGAGGGAGTAGCACAGGTGATGAAACGGAAATAAGGAGGCAAAGATAATTTGAAGCAACGGGACTTTTCTTACAGGGGGTAATACATGTGTGTTTATTTGTGTTTGTCTTGTGTATGCTTGGTGGAAACTGTGTTTAAATGTGTAAATATACTATATTTGTTTACTCAGAAGCATGCTGCTTTCTGCTTTCCTGGTGGTTTTATGTATGCACTGCGCTGGGTGTGCAGTGTGTGCTTTCAACAAAGAAAAACATGTAAGATATTCTCTCTCATCATTTTTCCTGTAAATATTGTTTAGCTACAAAACAATGATAACCCCTTAGAATAGTTTTATTATGTTTCCCAAAAATATGCTGTATTTTCTGCTCCCAGAGGCTCCATGCACAAGTTATTCTTTTTGTATGTCACATTTTTTACAGTCTTTCCTCAGTTAGAAGACAAATATAGCCTGCCCTGCTATTCTTTATGCCTGCTATTCTGTTTTTGATGTCAATAAGTGATAAATCTATAGAATTTTTAAACGTGTGTGTGCACAAAAGTTTGTTCAAAACTGTGGGGTCAGATTTAAAAAAAAAAATGTTTTTGAAAGAAGTCTCTTATGTATAATGGCGTTTTAGTGTCACGAAAAAAAGATTACAAGATGAAAGTAACCAGTGCAATCGATGACATTAAATATTATTTCCAAGCACACTGTCCCCGCGCGTATGACACAAGGTATGATTTCTGCTAATAATGCTATATATTTGTAGTATTTTAAAAAGGATTAAAAGAATGTCTATTGGGTGTGTGAACTGAATAAAAAGTTGTTACTGTTCAGTCTTCCAAAAAAATATCATATTCTTGATATTAAGCTGTTTCCGCAAATCCTTAAAAATGGACTCTTCCTCATTCCAGTATGATGATATGACCGCTCAGGCACAACAATATTTAAATAAATTATGGTGGCAGCTTCTCCCGGTGCTCTCAATCCGGGCCTTTGCATGCGCAATATAGGCTATACTCTCAGAATATTATAACTTTAATTTCTACGATTTAAATTCTGGAAACATTTTGACTTTATTCTCACAGTATTTCAGCTTTATTTTCGAAATATTTCGACTTCATTCTCTTAGTAGTCCGACATTATTCTTGTAATATTTAGATTTGATTTTCGTAGTATTTTGACTTTTTTCTTGTTGTGTTTCTACTTTATTCTTGTAGTATTTTGACTTTATTCTCGTAATATTTCGACTTTATTCTTGTAGTATTACGACTTTATTCTTGTAGTATTTCGACTTTATTCTCGTAGTATTTCGACTTTATTCTTGTAGTATTTTGACTTTATTCTTGTAGTATTACAACCTTATTCTCGTAGTATTTCGACTTTATTCTCGTAGTATTTCAACTTTATTCTCATCATATTTTGACTTTATTCTTGTAGTATTTTGACTTTATTCTTGTAGTATTACAACCTTATTCTCGTAGTATTTCGACTTTATTTTCAAAATATTTTGACTTTGTTCTCATAGTATTTTGACTTTATTCTTGTATTATTTCAAATTTATTCTTGTAGTATTTCGGCTATATTCTCATAATATTTCAACTTTCTTCTCGTAATATTTCAACTTTATTCTTGTAGTATTTTGACATTATTCTCAAAATATTTTTACGTTATTCTCATAGTATTATGACTTTATTCTCGTAGTGATTTGACTTTATTCTTGTAGTATTTTGACTTTATTCTCATAGTATTTCGGCTTTATTCTCATAATATTTCGACTTTATTCTCATAATATTTCAACTTTATTCTCGTAGTATTTCGGCTTTATTCTCATAATATTTCAACTTTATTTCATAATATTTCGACTTTATTCTTGTAGTATTTCGACTTTATTCTTGAACTATTTCGACTTTATTCTCGTAATATTTTGGCTTTATTCTTGTAGTATTTTTACATTATTCTCAAAATATTTTTACGTTATTCTCATAGTATTATGACTTTATTCTCGTAGTGATTTGACTTTATTCTTGTAGTATTTTGACTTTATTCTCATAGTATTTCGGCTTTATTCTCATAATATTTCGACTTTATTCTCATAATATTTCAACTTTATTCTTGTAGTATTTCGACTTTATTCTCATAGTATTTCGGCTTTATTCTCATAATATTTCAACTTTATTTTCATAATATTTCGACTTTATTCTTGTAGTATTTCGACTTTATTTTCGTAATATTTCGAATTTATTCTTGAACTATTTCGACTTTATTCTCGTAATATTTTGGCTTTATTCTTGTAGTATTTTTACATTATTCTCAAAATATTTTTGCTTTATTCTCGTAGTATTATGACTTTATTCTCGTAGTAGTTATAGTAGACTTTAATCTTGTAGTTTAAGTTTATTAGTCTATTAGTATTAAATTTAACTTAATAATACCTTTTTTTTTTACTGACCCTAAACTTTTCAAAGGTGTTGTGTGTGTGTGTGTGTGTGTGTGTGTATATATGTCATATTTTTATGTCAACTTTTTAAAAATGTTGAGTGTGTGCCCTTCTTTTGCGATGGCAGCTCCTCATGAATATTAAAATATGGTGCCATGGAGATATCCATAAATAGAACTTGGTCTGACTGTGTAAATCATTTGGATTGAGTTGTCAAATGTGATTTCCCTACCTAATGCATCTGTCCAGCAGAAGATGAAAAGTTTGCAGAATGTTGATGAAATCTGAGATGCATTAAAAACACTGACTGATCTCCTTTTTTTATTGTCAATGAAACGCAAGCATCCAAACTGCACTTTTTACCAGTTTCCGCCCCCAGGTACATTTTTTTTCATGGTGAAATTAACTTCCAAGGTTCAATATCCAGTGCTGACCAAGGAAATATATGTCTGGCCCATGAAGTTTTATATGTTCCCTTGAGGCATGATTGTAACAGGTGCTAAACGCAGTTAAAATAATTATATAACTTTTGCTCCCACTACATAATAACAGCACATTGTGTGTAATTTTCTCTTAAAAATCATACACCCTCACAGCCTACAGTGGTTTATAAACAGGCTGTGACTGATTAGAAGCTTCTCGAGTGAATTTAATGGTGCCTTTTGGAGTCTTAAGCCATCAAATGTGTTTAATGGGTGTTTCGTATTGGGAATAAATCGATGTGACACTACAATAACATAGTTTCTCCTCAGCATGATGGAATTTGTTCTCTGCTCAAAATAATTCCAGTGGGGGGAAGCTATTGTGTGAAATCTGGGCCAGAGTTCTCCCTTACCAGTGAAAGGATTATCTATCCCTCATCACATCTGAGCTCTCCTAATACCCACAGATCTGCTTTGACACATGGATAATATCACCACTGAAACAGGACCAAATGAGAGTCTGTGCCCCAGCCCCACCCCCAGCCCATGTCTGGACTCTAAGTCTTACTCTGTTTTGGCAGTTGCTATCTGATGAGCTGCCAGAAACGTCCACCTCCACATTAAGCATGCGTTTAGCGCAGGTCAGAGGCATTTCAAAGAGACCTGGCACTGCCACAACTCTTCACCACACCAAATCAGTTAGCTGATGGCCCAGGGCAAAACCAAAGCTCAAAACAATTTCTTTTATCTCTGTCTTGGTTTCTTCCCCTTTGCGTCTTTTATCAAAGCAAGGCCACATGTTTTTGATCAGATAACGTTGTTTTGAAAATGACAAACGCATCCAGCCTTGAAAATTGTTTTATGTGCCGTAACATAATTGTGACTGAAAACAATAGTTTTCTTGGCTATTGAGGTTGTACAGGAGTTGTTGTGGGAGGACGACATGATAACAGACTGTGTTTTCGTTACATATCTGCTATTGTAAGGACCGCACAGACGCAAGAAGCCACCTGCGGGAAAGTGCTAGACTGCTAAAAGAAATAGTTCACCCGAAAATGAAAATTTGCTGCAACTCTGCTCACACTCAGACAATCTAACATGTAAATGAGTTTGTTTCTTCATCAGAGCAGATTTGGAGAAATTTAGCACTACATCACTTGCTCACCAGTGGATGCTCTGCGCAGAATGGGTGCCATCAGAATTAGAGTTCCACACTAATCAGGCAATCTAACATGTAGATGAGTTTGTTTCTTCATCAGAGTAGATTTGGAGAAATTTAGCATTGTACTATTTGTTTACCAATGGATGTTCTGCTGTGAATGGGTGCGGTCGGAATGAGAGTTCCAGAATAATCAGGTAATCTTAGATGTAGATGAGTTTGTTCCTTCATCAGAGTAGATTTGGAAAATTTTTGCATTATATCACTTGATCACCAATGGATGCTCTGTGGTGAATGGGTGCCATCAGAATGATAGTTCCACAATAATCAGGCAATATCTAACATGTAGATGAGTTTGGTTATTCATAAGAGCAGATTTGGAGAAATTTAGCATTATATCACTTGCTCACCAATGGATGCTCTGCGGTGAATGGGTGCCATCAGAATAAGAGTTCCACAATAATCAGCCAATCTAACATGTAGATGAGTTTGTTTCTTCATCAGAGCAGATTTGAAGAAATTTAGCATTATGTCACATGATCACCAATGGATGCTCTGCAGTGAATGGGTGCCGTCAGAATGAGATTTCCAAAATAATCAGGCAATCTAAGATGTAGATGAGTATGTTTCTTCATCTGAGCAGATTTGGATAAATTTATCATTATATCACTTGCTCACCAATGGATGCTCTGAGGTGAATGGGTGCCATCAGAATGAGAGTTCCACAATAGTCAGACAATCTAACATGTAAATGAGTTTGTTTATTCATCAGAGCAAATTTTGAGAAATTTAGCATTATATTACTTGCTCACCAGTGGATTATCTGTGGTAAATGGGTGCTGTCAGAATGAGAGTTCCAGAATAATCATGTAATCTAAGACGTAGATGAGTTTGTTTGTTCAACAGAGCAGATTTGGAAAATTTTAGCATTATATCACTTGATCACCAATGAATGCTCTACAGTGAATGGGTGCCATCAGAATGATAGTTCCAGAATGATCAGGCAGTCGAAGATGTAGATGAGTTTGTTTCTTCATCAGAGCTTATTATAGAAATTTAGCACTGTATCACTTGCTTACCAATTGATGGTCTGTGGTGAATGGGTGCCATCAGAATAAGAGTTCCGCAATAATCAGACAAATCTAAATCTAAAATGTAGATGGATGATAGAATGATAGTTCCAGAATGATCAGGCAGTCGAAGATGTAGATGAGTTTGTTTCTTCATCAGAGCTTATTATAGAAATTTAGCAACATATCACTTGATCACTAATGGATGCTCTGCGGTGAATGGGTGCTGTCAGAATGAGAGTTCCACAGTAATCAGGCAATCTAACATGTAGATGGGTTTGTTTATTCATCAGAGCAGATTTGGATATATTTATCACTTGATCACTAATGGATGCTCTGCGGTGAATGGGTGCCGTCAGAATGAGAGTTCCAGAATAATCAGGCAATATCTAACATGTACAGTCGTGGCCAAAAGATTTGAGAATGACACAAATATTAGTTTTCACAAAGTTGCTGCTCAACTGCTTTTAGATCTTTGATTCAGTTTTTTCTGTGATGTACTGAAATATAATTACAAGCACTTCATACGTTTCAAAGGCTTTTATCGACAATTAAATGACATTTATGCAAAGAGTCAGTATTTGCAGTGTTGGCCCTTCTTTTTCATGACTTCTGCAATTCGACTGGGCATGCTCTCAATCAACTTCTGGGCCAAATCCTGACTGATAGCAACCCATTCTTTCATAATCACTTCTTGGAGTTTGTCCGAATTTGTGGGTTTTTGTTTGTCCACCCGCCTCTTGAGGATTGACCACAAGTTCTCAATGGGATTAAGATCTGGGGAGTTTCCAGGCCATGGACCCAAAATTTCAACGTTTTGGTCCCCGAGCCACTTAGTTTTCACTTTTGCCTTATGGCACGGTGCTCCATCGTGCTGGAAAATGCATTGTTCTTCACCAAACTGTTGTTGGATTGTTGGAAGAAGTTGCTGTTGGAGGGTGTTTTGGTACCATTCTTTATTCATGGCTGTGTTTTTGGGCAAAATTGTGAGTGAGCCCACTCCCTTGGATGAGAAGCAACCCCACACATGAATGGTCTCAGGATGCTTTACTGTTGGCATGACACAGGACTGATGGTAGCGCTCACCTTTTCTTCTCTGGACAAGCCTTTTTCCAGATACCCCAAACAATCGGAAAGAGGCTTCATCGGAGAATATGACTTTGCCCCAGTGCTCAGCAGTCCATTCGCCATACTTTTTGCAGAAGATCAATCTGTCCCTGATGTTTTTTTTTTTTGGAGAGAAGTGACTTCTTTGCTGCCCTTCTTGACACCAGGCCATCTTCCAAAAGTCTTGGCCTCACTGTGCGTGCAGATGCACTCACACCTGCCTGCTGCCATTCCTGAGCAAGCTCTGCACTGGTGGCACTCCGATCCCGCAGCTGAATCCTCTTTAGGAGACGATCCTGGCGCTTGCTGGACTTTCTTGGACGCCCTGAAGCCTTCTTAACAATGCAGTGGAAAGTTTTTTTTCGGGATTAAGTTCATTTTCATGGCAAAGAAAGACTATGCAATTCATCTGATCACTCTTCATAACATTCTGGAGTATATGCAAATTGCTATTATAAAAACTTAAGCAGCAACTTTTCCAATTTCCAATATTTATGTAATTCTCAAAACTTCTGGCCACGACTGTAGATGGGTTTGTTTATTCATCAGAGCAGATTCGGATATATTTATCACTTGATCACTAATGGATGCTCTGCGTTGAATGGGTGCCGTCAGAATGACAGTTCCACAATAATCAGGCAATCTAACATGTAGATGTGTTTGTTTATTCATCAGAGCAGATTTGGAGAAATTTAGCATTATATCACTTGCTCACCAATTGATGCTCTGCAGTGAATGGGTGCCATTAGAATGAGAGTTCCACAATAATCCACAAATAATCCACACTACTCTAGTTGATCAGTTAACTTTGTTTAAAGTGAAAAGCTGCATGTTAGTAGGAAACAAATCCATCATTTAATAGGGCTGGGAAAATAAATTGATGCATTGCAAACCGAGAAATGATTCTGAATCGATTCTGAGATTGTCTTTCAAACCAATTGTGAGTTTAGCTTTTAACAGCAGATGGCACTTCATGGCACAGCACAGCCGTACTCTCCTTGCTTCCAATTTTGTGCACACACTTGAACCTAAAATAATCATTCATAAAGATCTAAAATCAGTTTTGTGATAAAAAAATTAACAATGTTAAAAACAAATGCAGAAGCCAGTATTTATTTATTTATTTACTGTCAAAGCATGGCAATTAAAATGAGCAGAAATTAACGTGATGTTTTTAAAAACAACTAATAGATTTGTTTAAATTAATTTGCCTTTAATGTGCTTAATGTTGCTGTTAATTACAAATGAGCTTATAGCTTCACACTGGCAACCTTTACGCAACATTAAAGGCATTTTATGCATCACATGGCATGTTTCACATAACACGTACCGTACTTGATGCAGAAATGAGCATTATTCTCTGTGCAAATTTTCAGCATCACCTTTATGATTAGTTATGGTTTTTATTATTACTTAGGCATGCAAAAGCTCACTTCTGGATTTAATGCTTCTGTCAATATCATTAAAATGTGTTTCACCATTCCAATTTTTAATTCATTATTCTTGGGCTGGGATTCCTCCGCTCCACCGCCATGCATGAATTTCCTATTTACTCAACGTCCATACTTTATAGCTGGCTGATGACTTTACGACAGGCTTGTGTGAGAAAAGACATTATGAAGAGACAGGTCATGAATGTCGACTAAAAATGGATTCGCCAATGCGTACCAGCCGTTAAATGTACAAACAGAAAGTGAGAGAGAGAGTCTGGGTAATTTTCTTTGATGTGGTCTCTATCAACTTACAGCCCCATATCTTTGGCTTAAGGGCAGTAAAAGCCTTAGTGTGGTGATGCTACCATGCTATTAATGCAGACGCAACCCAAGCAAATACAATGGGAGTGAGCTAAAGTGCCATTATAAGCACCTTTTACCAGACAGCCATTATGTGTTTTTAAAACAAATGTGTAACAGGGTCTCACATTAGTTGCTTATGTGATTAATGACCTAGACCAAGTGCAAAATATGAAATATTTCTTATTCATAACCATTTTAAAAATCCTTATGGGTCATTCTGTGTCAACTCAATCAAATTTTTGATTTTGCTGATATTTATTTTGAAGAAAAACAGACATGTTTTTGTCACTTGACTCTGAATCTAAGGTGAAAATTGCCTCTTAAAAATAGTGGATTACTCAGTAAATATTCATCCATGACATTTAATATTATGGCTTTCATCACTATACATGTCTAACTTTCCTCAGAATAAATATTAGCAAAATCAAACATTTGAGCTGGGGAAGTTTTTGAAATTTGGTTGATTTGAAATTATTCATACCCCTGGCAAATTCTGACTTAAAGTTACTTTTACTCAACCAACAAGTTTTTTTTTTTTTTTTTTTTTTTTTTGACCAGAAATCACATGGGCTTCCCCCAAAAGATAATCATTGTGGAAAAAAAATAATAATAATTCTAAGCTTTTATTTACATTTGAACAAAAAGTGGCATGTCCAAAATTATTCATACCCTTTGCAAACTGTCACAGTCTATGGGAAATCCAAAGTTCTATACCATTCCAAATAGTCCAAGCTGTTCTAAAGCATCCTAATTACCCTGATTCATTGGGAACAGCTGTTTTAATCAACTCAACAGGTGAAAAACAGAAGCTTTCTGCTGTTGGTTTGTGGACAGTCATGGCTAAGACAAAGGAGCTCACTGAGGGCCTGCTGCTGCGCATTGTGGCTGCTCACAAGTCAGGAAAGGACTATAAGACCATGTCTAAATGTTTTGAAGTTCCAGTGGCTACAGTGCAAAGTAGTATTAAAAAATACAAGATGTTCCGCACTGTGAGTCTCAGAGGACGTGGTCAGAAGCCAAAAGTGACACCTGTGCTGGCCAGGAGGATAGTGAGAGAGGTAAAAAAAGAATCCAAGGATCACCACCAAGGCCATCCTGATGAATTTGGGCTCTGTTGGTGGCAATATCTCAAGGTCCAACAGTCCAACAGACACTGCACACCGCTGGGTTCTACGGATGCAGACCAAGGAGGACACCACTTCTCCAGATAAGGCACACAAAAGCCTGCTTGGACTTTGAAAATGCTCATCTGGACAAAGAAGAAGACTTCTGGTCTTCTGTTTTATGGTCAGATGAAACTGAAATATAATTGTTTGGCCACAATGACGTAGCCTTTATTTGGCGTAAAAAAGGAGAGGCCTTCAACCCTAACACCGTGTCTACACCGGACACGAGCAAACCTATTATGAACCTATTATGCTGTCTACACTGGATGCGGCGCGGGCAAATCCCCGACAGTAATCTGCTGCCGTGTTCTATTTATGACGTGCTCACACGAAGTTTAAATGATTTGCAACGGACGCTTTGTCGCATCCAGTGTGGACAGACTTTAGCTGTTGCGGCGCGACAACTGTTGCGGCGCGACAACTGTCGCGTCCGGTGTAGACACGGTGTAAGAACACCATCCCCACAAATTAACATTTGTCCTGACTTAAATCCAATTGAGAATCTGTGGAGGGAGTTAAAGATCAGGGTGATGGCAAGGAGACCCTCCAACCTGAAGGAGTTGGAGCTCATCGCTAAAGATGAATGGGCAAAAATACCAGTGGAGACATGCAAAAAGCTGGTCAGCAATTATAGGAAGCGTTTGATTGCTGTAATAGCCAATAAAGGCTTTTCTATTGATTATTGAGAAGGGTATGAATAATTTTGGACATGCCACGTGTTCAAATGTAAATAAAAGATGAGTAATCTTTTTTTTTTTCCGCAATGATGCCTCTTGTACATCGTCTTATTATTTTTTGGGAGAAGCCTGTGTCATTTCCGGTCAAAAAAAAAAAAAAAAAAAATTGCTGGTTGAATAAAAGTAACTTTAAGTCAGAATTTGCCAGGGGTATGAATAATTTCAGACTTGACTGTGTGTTTCAAAATTTAAATTAGATTTGGAACTTTAGATTTGGAGTGTGAACCTCACTGTATGTAAATACTAAGCCATCCCTGTCATTTAAGCACAAGTAGTTTAAATGTAAAGAGAAGAAATGATGCTGCGGGCTGCATTTTGACCCGGCACACACATGATTGTTCTCTCAGAAGTCCCATTAAGTGTTTTTTTTTTTTGCATGTCAGCGCCTCATGCTGAAACCTCAAAGATCAATGGTGTTTATTAGCACCACAAAAGGCATTTGTACTTCCTGTAATGAACCCTTGAGAGTGTCTGACAGCGAACAGAGTAATGGCCTTAGCTAGCACCCCAAACGTTTTCGTTCCAGCTTAAGGCTGTTTGGATTGGTCTAATGAGCGTTACGAATGGGGGGACGATGCTCGCACGCTACTGGGATGGTGGGAAAGCTGTGGGGTCTAAAGGTGAGCCGACCTCATAAGCTTCAACGGAAGACACACTCCGGAGGCTTGCTAATGGAGTGCTTCACTTTACTTTCAAACTCATTACCTTTCTCCAATAAAAATGTGATAATTACTTAATTAAATGGATAAACGAAACAACAGCATAAATAGACTCTGACTTGAATATTACCAATGGCATCCCACCCTCACGCACCTTGTTCTAGTCGACGTCTCCCTTAGCAAAGCCGTGGAGAGATTTAATTTTGATTGAAGGAGGTTGTTGAATGCGTGTAGATGCAATTTGCTTTGCTTGTGCATGCAGAATTAGAACCCGCCTGTGTTGCTGAGCTTTGCTCTGATTTTCATTTACCTCTAATTACGACGATTCATATACAACAACATGGTTGCCTACTTGCGGTCACACTATTGACAGTAGAGAAGATATTTCTTGTGTGGCATTTACTCATATCTATGGAAGGCTGTTTTCATCACTGAATAAAAAACAAAACAAAAAGTAATTGTGACTTTTTATCTTACTATTCTGACTTTTTTCTTGCAATTGCGAGATATGTACATATACAGTATTATATGTTTATATCTTGCAGTTTATAGCACTTTATAACTCACAATTGCAAGTTTAGTTAAACTTGCAGTTCTGAGAAATTAAGTCAGATTTTGTGATATGAACTCGCAATTCTGAGAAATAGAGTTCTGAGAAATAAAATCAGAACTGCAAGATATAAAGTCGCATTTGTGAGAAAAAAGTCAGAATTTTGAAATATATTTTCTCAGAATTGCGAGTATAAATCTCACAGTTGTGACTTTCTCAGAATACTATCTAGCAATTCTGACTTTATAAGTCACAATTGCAAGTTAAATGCACAATTCTGAGAAACAAAGTCAGAATTACGTGATATAAACTTGAAATTCTAAGAAATAAACTTCTGAGAAATGAAGTCAGAGCTGCAAGATACTGTATAAACTCACAATTGCAAGTTAAATGCACAATTCTGACAAATTAAGTCAAAATTGTGTGATATAAACTTGCAATATAAACGTGCAATTCTGAGAAATAGTCAAAATTTGCGATCTTGACTTTTTCTCAGAATTGCAAGTTTATATGTAGCAATTCTGACTTTATAACTCGCAATTGCAAGTTAGGTCAGAATTGCGTGCAACTTAGATATTTGAATTGACAAATTATTTTAAGTTTACTCAACAAATTGTGTTTAAGCACTGCAATTAAAAACAAAAAAACTGTTTGTTCTAGATGTGTATTGTAACTATAAAATTGCAAGTATTTGTTCATGTTGTAAGATTAGCAATTTCCTATAGGTAAGAATTGCAAGTTTATATGTAGCAATTCTGACTTTATGAGTTAAGTCAGAATTGTGAAATATAAACTCGCAATTCTGAGAAGATATCAGTCTTTTTTTCCTGTCAAAATCACTTGTGTGATAAACTCACAATTCAGAGAAATTAAGTCGTAATTCTGAGATATAAAATCACAATTCTGAGAAATAAGGTCAGAATTGCAAGATATAAACTCGCATTTGCAAGTAAAAAAGAAGATATTTTTCTCGGAATTGAGTATATATATCGCAGTTGTGACTTTCTTTCTCAGAAATGCGAGTTTAGTAATGAAGTTGCAATTCTGAGAAATAAGGTCAGAATTGTGAGATATAAACTCGCATTTGCAAGAAAAAAAGTCAGAATTGATTTTTTTTCTCTCAGAAATTAGAGTATATACCTCACAGTTGTGTCTTTTCTCCGAATTTACTTTATATCTAACAATTCTGACTTTATAACTCGCAATTGCAGTTTAAGTCAGAATTGTGAGATATGTACTCACAATTCTGAGAACATATCAGTCTTTTTTACTCAAAATCACAATTCTGAGAAAAAAGTATTTTTCTCGCAAATTAAGTTTTTCACAACTGTGAGTATATCATGCAATTCTGAGGAAAAAAGAACTGATCTTTGAGTTTATATCTCACAATTTGAACTTTATAACTTGCAATTGTGAGTTTACATATCACAATTATGAAAAAAAAAGTTGGAATTATGAGATAAAAAGTCGTAATAACCTTTTTATTTTATTCAGTGGTGGAAATGGGCTTCCATGCATATCTGATCCTCATCTGAAAAGCAGTCATTCAAGATTTAAGGAGACTACTTTTTTCAAGTCCAAATTAATTTAATTTTGAGAGACAACCTAACTTAAATTAACCATTTCAGGCTGACTTCTCTGAGAAGTATGAACATACACTACAGATCAAAAGTTTGGAGTTGGTAGGATTTTTATTTTTAATTTAATTTATTTGTTTATTTACTTTGGAAAGTCGTGTATGCTCTCCAAGTTTGTATTTACTTGATAAAAGTAGTTACAGTAATATTGGTATATCCTTCAGAAATATTAGAAATATGTGGATTTGGTGCTCAAATAAATTTGGTGCTTGTTTTATTATCGATGCTGGAAGCAGTTTTTTTTTTTTTAAGAATTCTTAAATAAATACAACATTTAAAAGAGCAGCATTTTGCAACATTATAAATATCTCTATATCTGTCACTTTTGATCAGTTTGATACATCCTTGCTAAATGAAAGAATGAATAAAAATGTATGTGTTGAGAAAGCTATTTGTATCTTAGTCACAATGGCAGTTGCTTAGCATCCTGTCTTGCTGACAACTCTGACAGTTTGGGGCGTGAATATCTTTGCCAAGAAAAATAGGGTGTATTAATAGCATACATAAAAAGGATATTCAGAATTGTTATTACACTGTAAAAAAAAATAATCTGTTGAATCAACTTAATAATGTGTTACCTGGCTGCCTTATAATTTTAAGTTCAGTCAACTCAAAAAAGTTTAGTCAACGTAAAATGCTTAGTGGTGCTAAGTGACAACTTAGATATTTGAATCGATTCAACTTAAAATTTTAGGGCAGCAGGGTAACAAATTATTTTAAGTTTACTCAACAAATTGTGTTTTTTACAGTGTAGGCTAAAAAATATGTTAAGACTAAGCACTGCAATTTAGGGTTGCATGGTATACCGGTACTACGGTAGTATCGCGATTCTAAAGCTTAAAAATACCTTGTTCATGTTCCATTCTTTTCCAACATATTTCTATATTCAGAGTTTGGTATTTAAAACATTAATCTTATAACATTATTTACGCAATTATAAGTACAGTCTAAATGTATAAATACCACATTTAAATGCCACTCCATGAAGCTTCAGTGCTAAGATGAGTTTTGTTTTCATGATTTCATGGATAACAATAGCCAGTCATTCATTCACATTAATGAAGTATTCAGAGAAAAATCTTGCCTGTTTTCATTTACATCTTTTTATTTATGAAATTTTTATTCATTTTGTAGAATTGAATTTTAAATGAACAGGATACTGCACGGTATCGTGATACTACTTGGTATCGTGATACTTCAACTGGTATAGTATCGTAAGTCATTTTTATGGTATCGTGACAACCCTACTGCAATTAAAAACGTGCATTGTAACTATAAAATTGAAAGTATTTGTTCATGTTGTAACATTAGCAATTTCCTCTAGGTAAGACCTTGACAGTGATATAAACCTGACCTTATAGGCCTAATTAAACATTTACAACATTGCCGTGCTTTAGAGGAACACTTCTTGATTCTGTCAACTGAAATTTAGCAGGACGTGAGGAACGATTTAAAAGAGAGAATGAGAGGAAGTACATTAAGAGCTCAGCAGCACTTACTTTGTGTGCTATTTTAATATCAAAGCTGAAATATGTATGTTTATTTGACAAAACACTGCAAAAAAATAATGCAAACCAATCATTTCCCAAGTCTTCCTTTGGTCTTGGTCAGCTCTCACTATTGGTTGAGCAAGTGTTGCTGTGTCAGGCTGATTTGGATGGTAAAACAAACAAAGCAATGTTTTGATGTTGTTAAACATTTGAGATGAAATATTATTTTAACATAATAAGTACACACTTCACTTTTCCTGATTAAGCCAGAGGAAAGAAGCTGATTGCTTTTAACAATTGTTTCTTTTGAGTGTGGTCATAAATAATTTTATGGTGTGACTTTTAGACCAATTAATTACTTGAAAGTGAACAAAAAGAACAAATAACAATGCCAGTCTGTCTAGCACAGGCCATGTGGACATTAAAATTTAACACATCACTAAAAAAAAAAAAAACAAGAGACAACGAAACAACAAGACAACGTCTCCTCCTTTTACTTTCTTCCCCTTCCTTTAAACACTAAACATTATTTTAGGTCAATTTTAGCTTTCATCAGGGTTCATTAATTCAACCAAGCACTTGTTTTTGATAACCTCTACTGAGGGTTATTCAATTGTGTTTTATCATGGTTACAGGCAACATTTACCCTGTCAATTAAATGTTTCGCTTTGCCACAAACAAAAACATGTACCTCAGTTTTACTGGCGTTTGGCTAGAAGCCATTCCCTATCATCTGAGTGACAGTCTGGAGATTAATTACAACACAGCCAGTTTTTATTATTTGAGTGGCACATGCTAAGTTAACCCCTTAGCTGATTAATCACTGTCATTCAAATGCGTTAACTTCACAATGATTGCCTTCTGCTGAGCGAATGTGAAACAATATGTCAGTGTCTGACTGAAGGCCTGCTGTTTATCAGACTAGATCATATTATTCATATCTTACAGTACAGCCACACAATTTGAAGACTGTTGACATTTTCCCCCATCTGTATTACCATCTTTATGTGTCTGCAAGATAGGAAAATTGGTTTTGAAGCACTGTTTGATTTGACTTAAACGTCTTTAACTTTTTTTATTCCTTTTCTCATTCTTTTGGTCATAGTCCCTTTGTGTGCATAAGTCTGGGGTAACTGTGATTACATAAGTTTTAACCTGCTCTCCCAAACTTAGCTGGCTGCTGCTGAGATTGTTAGATATACAGTAGACTATAATTCACTAGTTTTGTAGCTTCTGATATTATTTCAAACAGATGCCTTTTTGCCCCACACTGTAAAAAATCAGTTCTGAAGAATTTATCCTTAGACCTACTAAATTCCCAAAGCGTATAGTCAGTGCAGAAATAAACACTGACCTTATATTTGAATTTTTGTTTCCAGACAGGTATACTATTTAAGAAGTCCACAAATAAATCCCCATTTGCTGAGCAAATAGAACAAATGCTACACCGGTCACTGTTTTCAGGAGATAAAACTGAGAAATAGTGATTGATTTTGCTATTGAGGTACATTATAACTGATTTTAAACACTACGTTTTTTGGAGTGGTTGTTAAGATTTTTAAATGTTTTTGGAAGTCTAAATGCTATGAAAGCCTATTTCCACCACAAAATAGAAAATAACAATAAAAAGGTTCCTGTGACTTTTTATCTTAATTATTTGTTATATAAATGAGCAAATGAAAGTTATAAAGTCAGAATTGCAAGATAAACTCACAATTCTGAGAAATGAAGTAAGAATTGCAAGATAAAAACACGATTTTGACAGTTTCTTTCTCAGAATTCTGGCTTTTTTCTCAGAAAAACATTTATATATCACAATTCTGACTGAATAACTCACACTTGAGAGTTATAAAGTCAGAATTGCAAGATATAAACTCAAAATTGCAAGAAATAATGTTTGTATCTCACAATTCTGACTTTTTCTTGCAATTCTGACTTTTTTCTCACAAGTCTTGCAGTTCTGACTTTTTCTCTCTTTTGTGAGATATAAACTTGCGATTGCAAATTATAAAGTGCAGTTTTATCTCACAATTATGACTTAATAACTCACAATTGAGTGTTATAAAGTCAGAATTGCGAGATTCTGATTTTTTTTCTCCATATTGTGAGAGATAAACTCAAAACAGCAAGAAATAAAGTCGGAATTGCAAGATTCAGAACTTGCAATTCTGACTTTTTTTCTCACAAATGCAAGTTTGTATCTTACAATACTGACTTTTTTCTCAGAATTGTGAAAAACTCGCAATTGCTAATTATAAAGTTTAGTTATGAGGGAAAAAAACTGATATGTTATCAGAATTGTGATTTTGACTTAACTCACATTTGAGTGTTATGAAGTCAGGATTGCGAGATATAAACTCACAATTCAGGTTTTTTTCTCAGAATTGCGAGATATAAACTGAAAATGGCAAGAAAAAAGTCAGAATTGCAGTTCTGACTTTTTTTCTCGGAAGTGTGTTTGTATCTCACAATTCTGTTTTTGTTTTTTCATAAATGCAATTCTGACTTTTTCTCAGAATTTTTGGGGATAAAAAAACTGATATGTTCGCAGAATTGCGAGTTTATATCTCACAATTCTGACTTTGCGTGTTATAAAGAGAAAATATACTTTATTCTTCAAAATTGCAAGTTTGTCTCGCAACTGCAAGTTTATATCATTTAATTCTGAGAAAAAAAGTCAGATTTGCGAGTTTATTC
This sequence comes from Garra rufa, assembly GCF_049309525.1. Taxonomy (NCBI): domain Eukaryota; kingdom Metazoa; phylum Chordata; class Actinopteri; order Cypriniformes; family Cyprinidae; genus Garra; species Garra rufa. The sequence goes on along the minus strand of NC_133375.1, from coordinate 21,298,944 downwards.
TGACACGCAATTTTCACTTTATAGCTCGCAATTGCAAGTTCATGTCTCAATACGGCAAAAAAGTCAGAATTGCGAGTTGGTATTACACAACTTTGAGAAAAAAGGCCAAATTGCGAGATGAAAACTTAAAATATTATTAAAATTTAAAATAACAGTAACAGTGTTTCTGTTTAATATATTTTAAAATGTAATTTATTCCAGTGATGGCAAAGCTGAATTTTCATGAGCCATTAAACAATAATTTAATTCATTAATAATTAATTCATCTAACATGACATTGTATTTTAGCAACAGGGTAGCACATACAGTACACGAATGATTAATATTCATGAGCTCAGCTTTGTCCCACCCTAAGCTGCCCTTTCTTTCTTTCTTTCTTTCTTTCTTTCTTTCTTTCTTTCTTTCTTTCTTTCTTTCTTTTGTCGTTGTCCCTTTTCACTGAATTTTGTGCTGAGCGTTTCATTGCGTCTGTCATTTAACATAGTAAGATCTGGGGTCACTGTAATTACCCTCAAGGATATTGATTCCTAAAAGCCTATCTCACACTCAAAGATAGCTGGTTGATTTGACCATCTTTCTTTAATGGAGGTGAGAGACAGTGTGTCAAATGCACTTTGACAAAGATATGATTCTTCTGACAGTTTCTTAAAAGATCCGCTTACAGACAACAAGCTGCAGAAGAAAACCTGGGGTGTTGTTGTAGCAGTACGATATTGGCATTGATGCACTAGAAAAGAAGATTAAGATAGCAGATGCTTGTTTCTTAAAGACCAATGAACGTTTCACCACTTCAGAATGTCCCATTGAGACAGCAAGACAATTAGAAATGGCTTTCTAAGGCTGAAGGCTCACATCGCTTTCATCTATAATCTGAGCATGCATACTGATTAGTTAACATGTTTTACTTATTTGAATGGGATTCAGCCTTCAGTTACCCAGTATAATTAAATAAACGTCAATGAAAGCAACACGCGTATCCTTCCATGAAAATTCGCCATGCGGCACTACAGCAAATATGAGATTTAGTTGTTTTTTTCATCCAAGTATCCGCTATTAGAGCAAACAATTTTATAGTAGATCCTTAAAGTATTTGATTAACGCAGCATTGGCGCAGTTTTTGATTTTATAGAATATGGTACAGCCCCTCATGACGGTATGACTGGCCATATAAAATTCAAAGTTCGGCTTTTTATCTAGATTAAATGAAGCAGCTTTCCTGTATATCAAAGAGAACTAAAGTTTATATGTCTCTTTCCTCTGCTGTGGAGGAAATGTGCACAGAAATTAATTTCATGCAGCATTCCTTTGGATATTGCAAATTATGGAAATAATCTAGGTTTTATTCGCTCCTCCAAATGGGAAAATCATCAGACTGTGGCATTTTCTTCAAAACAGTATAGGTGAATTCTGGAGTGTATCATACACAAACAAGATATTGTCTCCATCCCGACTGTTGTTTCTGCAGTGTAAGCAGTTGTCCGTCATAGAATATGGATTATAAACACCTCAAACCATCTTAAAGTGGTTAGCTTGTCCAAACAGATCTGGTTTGATGGTTTTAGAGGAGTTTTTGGGTGCCAAGCTATTTTTAAATCTGCTCAAAGACTGACTGCAGTGCTTTGGGTTGGTTTGACATTTCGAAACACCTGCAAAGACACACCTCCCTTTTACTTAGTCAATCAACGTACGCCGCTTTTGAAGAAAACACACCTTTTCACTGAAGGACTTTCAAGAACATGCTTTGTAATTGTGCTGTTGTTTGAAGTGGCGTCTTCCAGTTAAATCAGCCCTTATCTCGTTCTCAACAGTTCCATGCGATGTTGCTCTACAAAGTGGTAGCTTCAAAGATGAGTACTTTTAAAACTAAAAACAGCTACTATCAACTGACCCATTCAGACTGCACCCGAGTGTGCTGCCATCAAGGTTAATTTGCTGTCATTTTGTTAGTTAATAGAAAAACCAGAATGCTCTGTACTGGAGATTTTTGATCTTCTGAGGATACTTCAAAATAGCCAGAAAGTGTTCATTCAAAAGAGGTCTGAATAGTCTTTATACTTTACAAATAAGCAGTGTGTGTGTGTGTGTGTGTGTGTGTGTGTGTGTGTGTACATACAGTATGCGGCTCTTTCTGTAAAATGGGTGATAAGGGAATTTTTAAAAGCTTTTGGGGTGGGAATTTTAAATATTCAAAAAGTCATTTTTAAGTGCTTATTGAATGCATTGTACATCGATAATAAATTTAAATAAATATACATTACTGTTCAATAATCTAGGGGTCTGTAAATTTCTATGTTTGACATTAATTGATCAAAGTTGACAGTAAAAACATCTATAATACAAATATACATTTTTTTTTAGCTTTCTGTTCATTAAAGGGTTATCCAACAAATGTATGGTTTCCACAAAAACATTAAAATAAAAAAATAGCATATTTCTAGAATATTCTTTGCCATCATAGAATAAATTAATTTTAAAATATATTAAAAATTCATAATATTATTGTTTAAGATAGGTAGTGAAATCATTATTTTAGAAAGGTGATAAAGTTCATGGTAGATAAGATAAAGTTTGTGAAAAAGGTATTTTAATTTGTCCTTGAAGATCATTTATTGAAGGAATGATAACATTATAAGTATCATGATTATTATTTTAATAGAGTATGTTACTATAAGGTAAGAGTTTCAGTATTTTACAGTGAAATTTGATGATTAACTTTTTTAATTTGAAAGTTTAAATATACAGACAGAATAAAGACACATTTTTAGCTTTTGTTGTATATATGGATCAAAGACGTTAAGATGTCAACGTCAAAATTTACAAAAGTGATTGTACTGTATGTCCATAGAAAGCACATTAAATGACTACTTTAAGGTTTCAAATAAGTGTTTTGAGAATAAAATGTCAAAATTTGGTTGAAATCATTGTCCTTGTCATTCAGTGTATCACTGAGTTAAATGAGTAATACATTCTTATTGACAAATGGGCAAAACCTAGAATAGTGGCAATTTTTTTTAAAAAAATTAACTAATTAGTATTTGGGGTGAAAGTAATTCTTTTAATATGTCATAAATTGACTTTTGTTGTAAATATGCCTGACAAGATTGTTACACTGAATGACATTTTAGTGGGTGTCTTCTGTAAATTATGGAAATATGTATGATATTTATTTTTTGCTCAGAAAAACAAAAATGCAATGAAATTAAATTAAACAGAAAACCAGATTTTTGGAAAAACAACAACAATTTAAAGCAGTTTACAAATGGGTGCAGCACACTATTGTTCATTTATGTAAGTGAGGATAGCAAAATAAAGTAAACTGTGACATATTATACCTAATAAAGATTTTTCATAGAGTGGACTAACAGTGAAATTTGTAACCAAAAATTTGATTTGACACTTTGACCTGACCATGTTTTGTTACATACCCTTCTATCAAAGTTGTCTGACATTATCAAGATGAATTTGTTCTGACACAGTTTAACTCTTGAGTTCTTGTCATATTTTCTAAACTATAGTGAATAAACTGTGATAATATGAGAAATTATTAACGTGTCTGAATACATTTTGGTTTGACTGTAAATCATTTATTATCGAGATAAGTTTGTTCTGACAAAAACTCAAACTTTTGAGTTCTTGTCATGTTTTATTACCATTTCTAAACTATAGTGAATAATTGTTATAATGTGAGAAATGTTAAAAGTATATGTACACGAGGATGACATGGCACCGATTTCGTAGAATGTTTTATATGTTTATAAGTTTGTATTCTAATTTCTAACAGTTACTTTTTCTGTTTCTTTGTCTCTTGCTTTCTCTGGTTGATCCTGCTGTGCTGCTGACATCCGAAAACAGGTAAGAGTGCAATTTACTTGTTTGCTACACATCCCACACCTAGTTCAGATGAAATCAGGTCTGTTTCATAGAAAAGCAGCATGCTGAATGATGTTTAAGCAGTTTCTTTTCTATCCCAGAGGACAAAATAAAACGTGTTTAGGTGAGCTCCGGATTGCTGATTTATTTTGGACGCCCAAACTTGCCTCGTCAGCTCGCCGAAACTTACAGCAGTTATGAGATTTGCACATTTCATTTATGTCAATGAAATTGCTGGGGAACTTTATGGGCTACTGTTATTTTGACCATTGGCGCTGCAGGAGCAGCCCTTTAAAAACACTTACAAGGTTAACTTGCTGTTGCTACATATTATAGCTTGAACCAAATGTGAGCAGAAGTGAAAAACTCCTGCCGGGTTCAGCGGAGCGTTCTGCTCTGCCGTCTGGTGGAATGCAGGGATGTAGTCATGAAGTATAAACAGATGGATAAGTACAGGATGGGATGTGAGTGAGTCATCAGCTGGGTGAGAAGAAGCAAGACTCATCAACAGAAAGTTTGGAGTAAATACTTGACAACTTTTCCAGCTTTATATCAATCAGTGCTGGTGGTCTTATCACTCACAACCTTGTAGTTGAGACTTGGTGTGCATGTGTAATATTAATGCATCTTCACTGGCATAAGGACTGTTCGTTTTGCTTTCTGTAGCCACTTTAATATGTCTTGCTGGTCTAGTATTATTTTACAGTATTTAAGTTTTCATTTTTGTTATATTAACATTGAGCCTTAATCTTTTTTTTTTTTTTTTTTTTTTTTTTTTTTTTTTTTTTTACGCATGATTTATTTTTAAGTTTTAGTTAGCTGTCAAAAACCTGATGAAGGTCAGTTGCCTGAAATGTTGCTTGTGCTTGTGACAATAAATCTTAATATTTAGCAAGTATTCATAGTGTGCAGGATTGCATCTTTTTATAGTTAGTTGTCAAAGCAACATTTCTGATCTTCAGTTGACTAAGCTTGTTTTTCATCTAATATTTTATTTTACTTCAGATATATTTCAATTGCTGAAAACAATTTTTAATGCTGGAATCAATTTTTTAACTTCTAAATGTAATCTTTCTTGGCAGAACTGACTTTAGATAACTGTAATAGTCAAAGTTTTCCATTTATGCAGATGTTTTATCCAAAGTAAGACATATGGAGATATTTATTTTTTATTTTTATTTTTTGTCATAGATATAGCCTTTGATGCCGATATGGAAAATAAAAAAAATATATAAAAGTACTGTGGTAGTGGTATCAGATAGTAATGTCATGGTACTTTACTATCAACATTTACATGATCCTTCAAAGAATTACTATAGTACATGTCAAAAACAGTGCTGCTGTACTTTTTATTAGCATTTTCATAATGCTGTTTTCATGTCCAGGTCCAGGTCCAGGTTTAGACTTTAAACTAGCTTTGGATTTGATTTTGTGGTAAAATCTGCAGAAATGAAATTAAATATGTGTCTTAAGTAGCTCAGGAATATTTGTAGTAATAGTCAAATATATATTGTGTAGATCAAAATTATATATATATTTTTATGCCAAAATCATTAGGATGTTAAGTAAAGATCATGTTCCATGATTTTTTTTTATTTCCTACTGTAAATTAGTAATATGCATTGCTAAGAACTTCATATTTTAAAATATTGTCCTATCCTAACAAACCATACATCAATGGAAAGCTTATTTATTCAGCTTTCAGGTATAAATCTGAATCTAAATAAGTTTTGTTGTCCAGGGTCACATATGGTACAGTATAGGGGTGGGCGATATACTGGTAGACACAATTAATGGCAGAAATTTGTGCTATTTAAGATGATTTTGTGGTCACATATAAGATTTTGGTAATATTGCCCACCCCTAGTACAGTATGTTAGATAAAATCTGTGATCTAGTTGTAGCAATCTCAGAAATATATCTATTCTTTCATTCCTGTGTCCTTGTACAAGTACACTGCAAAAATGCTGTTTTTTTTTTTTTTTTTTGTCTTGTTTCCAGCCATAATATCTAAAAATTCTTAAATCAACAAGGATTTTCTAGATGAGTAAAAAATATTGTCTTGTTTTTGGAAAAACCAATGAAAAAATTAAGTGCATTTTTGCTTGAAACAAGCTAAATCATCTACAAAGGGTGTAAGAAAGATAATCTTGTTTTCTGTTTGAAATAAGATTTTTTTTTGCTTACCCCGTTGGCAGATTATTTTGCTTGTTCTAAGCAAAAATGTAATTTTGACTTGTTTTTTCTGAAAACAAGACAATAATTTTTACTTGTCTAGAAAATCCTTTCTGATTTAAGAATTTTTAGATATTTTAGCTGGAAACAAGACATCAAAAATCTAGGAAAAGCATTTTTTTTGCAGTGTAGCCTAACACAGTTTTATGTCACCAGCAATATTGTGTTGTTTTTTTTGTGTGTGATCTGCATAAACCCCGACTGGTGTTTGCCTCATGGCTCCAGCTTATGCTAACGGCAACAATGTTAATTGTTTAGCAGCTCGTCCCTGTTGGACCCCTAAACCTAATGCTGAATTATAAAAGATGGCTAGCATAGCACATCCCTGGGCTGTTGCCTGAATAAACAATGCACACTTTGAATACACACTGCCATTTGTTTCCCCTAACAAACCTTTTTGTGCCCCACACTCCTCTGTGATGAAACGCTTATGAGGTTTTGAGAGCCTAGAAGGATGTTGCTAATCAAGAGCATAGTCTCAAGTTAAAATCCCACCACACTAACAGAACTCACTGCCAAGGACATACTTTGAAAGGCAGATAGTGAGAGAGTGAGACTTTAGAGTATACGCAGTTCACTTGAGAGTATATAGGCTGCAGCTCTTTTGATTTCCTGCACGAAATGGGATTCTGGCGTGTTAATTTGTGTTATTCTCTGGTATCAATGCCCCACATGTGACCAACATGAAGTCCTTCTCACTTAGAACTGCTAAAAGCTACATACCTATAGTGTATGGCGATGGTATGGGGGATTTATCTCTTGAGCCCTTGATAGCTGTCAATCAAGTTATTTTTTAAACTGTTCATGTTCTCAGCAGAGACTGTACACTAGAGTAACATGTTGCTATATGAAGTGAAAAGTGATGTCTACATTTATTTTGAAATGAAGACATACAGTTACATCTAGTATAGGGATCTCAATTTTCAATCATTCCCGTGAATCATTGTTGTTAAATTAACAATCAATTAATCGATTGATCGTTAACCTCAATTTTGTGAAATGCATCTATTGCTGTGACATATAGTCACCGACATGACAGAATTTGCAAATGCCACTCAAAATGCCAGCCTTCTTATCTGAATAAAAGAGTTTTTCTAAATAAAAGGCTAGTAGTACAATTGTAAAAAAAACAATAGATATAACCATTTGATAAAATGAGCACGCTGTAGTTACATTTGGGATCATTGTACTTTAAATGGAGTTTATTGTTGTTTGTTTCATATCCTGTCACTGAGACCACTGAATGTGCCTTTTCAAGATGGTTTCATGTTGCTCATTGTTGTATTTTAAAACACAATCACAATGTTGGCAATTAACATTATTGTTATAAAGAATAAAATGATCCCAAATGTAACTACAGCGCGTGGGGGTTCCGCCAGTCAGTGACTAAACACTTTCACCGGCGGTGGCTGTGACAAAACACATATGAAACTTATTTTTTACAGTACAGTGCCTTGCGGAAGTATTCATACACCTTCATTTTTTTTTTTTACGTTTTTAATGTGGCTGCCTTATGTTAAACTGATATAAATTACTTTTTTCTCCACATCAATCTGTTCTCCATTAAAAAAAAAACTAAAATAAGTACATTGCATAAGTATTCATACCCTAACGCAGTACTTAGCTGAAGCACCTTTTCAGCTTCAAGTCTTTTTGGTATGATTTGCAAGATTTGCACATCAACATTTGGCAATTATCTGCCATTCTTCTCTTCACCTTTTCACCTCTCAAGGTCTGTCAGCTTGAATGGGAGCTGGCAGACATTTCAAGTTTCTCCAGAAATGTTTGATTGGGTTCAAGACCACACTTTGGCTGGGCCACTCAAGGACATTCACAGAGTTGTCTAAAAGCCACTCTTGCTGTGTGCTTAGGGTCATTGTCCTTTTGAAATGTGAACCTTCTGGCCAGTCTTAGGTTCTGAATGCTCTGGACTGGGTTTTCATTAAGGCTATTTCAATATTTTGGTGCATTGAGCTTTTCTTCTACTTTGACGAGTCTCTCAGTCCCTGTTACTGAAAAACAGCCCCACAGCATGAGACTGCTATCAGCGCCCTTCACTTTTGACATGGTACTCTTCGGGTGATGAGCCAAGCCTGGTTTCCTTCAAACATGATGCTTGAAATTGAGGTTCATCAGACCAGAGAATCTTGTTTCTCACAGTCTGAGGGTCCTTTAGGTGTGTTTTTACAAATTTCAAGTGTGTTTTAGGAGAGAATTGAGTTTGCTCACACTGCCATATAGCCCAGATCAGTGGAGTGTTGTAGTGATGTTTGTCCTTGTCTAGGTTTCTTCTATTTCCATATAATTATGGAGCTCAACTAGAGTGACCATCAGGTTGGTCACCACTCTTACCAAAACCCTTCTCCATCAATTGCTTAGTTTGGCCAGGAGGCCAGCTCTAGGAAAAGTCCTGGTTGTTTTAAACTTCTTCCATTAAGGGTAATAGAGATCACATTCTTCTGAAAACCTTCAATGCAGAAGAATCTGTTTCTGAGCTCTACATGCAGTTTTTTTTTTTTTTTTTTTTTTTTTTTTTTTTTACCTCAGGGCTTGTTTCTTGCTCTGATATGCATTTTCAGCTGTTAGACCTTTTATTAAGACATGTGCCTTTCCAAATCATACCCATTCAATTGAATTTGCCACAGGTTAACTCCACTTGAAGTGTAGTAACATCTACAAGCAATATGAATGCTCCTGGACTAAATTTCAACTGTCCCAGATAAGGGTATGAATACATATGCAATGGAATCATTTAGGTTTTTTATTTTTATTACATTTGCAAGATGTTAAAAACTTTCTTCTCTTTTTTTTTTTTTTGCTTTTTTTTTTTGCTTTGCCATTCTGGTGTATGGAGTGTAGATTGATGTGAAAAAAAGTAATTTAAAGCTGTTTAACATAAGGCAGCAACATAACAAATTGTGGAAAAAATAAAAGGGTATGAATACTTTGGCAAGGCATTGTACGTAAGCCAATTTAAATAAAGCTATATGCAGCTTTGTGTTCTTTTTTGCAGGGTTGGTCACAGATTTCCTCAAATTTTATATTTTCTCTTTCTTTTACAAAATCTTACCATCTCACCCTCTTAATTTGACAGGGTATTATAAACGTTTGTTTTCTTGTCATTCACTTTCAATTTTTGTTTTTGCATCCCTTACTTTAAAACACAAAAAATAAATGAATAAATAAATGCTGTAGACAATATACTACCTTTTTACATGCCAAAACAACAGAGGATTGTTAGACTAACCTAGTAATTTTATAAAAAAAAGTTAAGAATTTGTTCAAAATCTTATATTTCGCTATAAGAGAAAAGTAAGAGAAATAAAAAATAAATGTATGTATGACTCATGCATCATGCAAGTTCCTAGCGTGCAGAAGTATATTAGATTTGTGTTCTGAATTGACTGAATGAATCACAAATGACGTTTAATGTTGCTGACATTCAAACTACCCAATAGGCACCATATTTAATTTGAGAGCTGCAGCAAAGGTAAAAATTCTGTCAATCTGTAAATAATAACTTCATTCCAAAATAATCAGTTGAATGGCTTCTGAAGACTTGCAATATAGTTGGAGTTTTAGTGATTGTTGTTGTGTAGCCATAAGTCATATCTTTTGTTTACAACTTAAATAAGTGTACACATCTTTATCATTTTTGTCATTATTTAAAAAAAATATATTATTATTATTATTATTATTATTATTATTATTATTATTATTATTATTTATTTTATTTTTAGAGCACGACTCCAGTAAACTGTTGTTTGATAAGGATCTGTGTGAAGATTCAGGGTTTTGTTTTTTTGTGTTTTATGTGTTTTCCAAAATAACTGGATACAGATTTGCAGTTACACAAGGGAGAGTAAATAATGACAAAAATGTCTTTTTTCTTTATTTTCACTTTATTCGTGTTGTACCCGTGTTGGCGCCTTTGCTCGCCCATGCATGGTTCATCAGCGTGCGAAAACAACACAACACACTACCTCCCAGCGGGCGCAGACTAGCTGTCCCCAGCTCTGCCGCTGCCTGTCAGGTGCATCCAGATGTGTTTCAGCTATGTGTGCCCATTCCCCAGCTGGATGCCATGCAGTCTGTAAGATGTGGTTTCCTGGCAACACACATCCGAGAGCTTTCCACAGTCCGTGGCAAGAGACAGTGAGTGCGAGGGGCTTTTACAGTTCTCTCATGTGTTGTTAATGGAGCAGGCTATCTAAGCTGAGGAGAGGGCTCTCTGCCACACCACATTTAGCCTGGCTCAGCCTCCTGTGGTTTGAGCTCATCCCCGTCTGGCACTTTCCAGGCAGACGCCCCTGGACCGGCCTCAGACTCGGTGGAAAGTAGTTCTACATGTGAAAGAGATGAAAGGCAGCAGAGCAAACATGAAATGTCTGGAACGGGAACATGAGCGGAGCTTTTTGTGTCCTGTATCACTGAGGCACATGGCTGAAAATTGCGTGGTGAACTGGCTAATGCGATCATTTTAAAGACAGACCAGAGATGGGCGCCCTGCAGCCTGCCGAACAGTGCCAGTCATGTGAACCAGCTTTGAAATAAGAAGAAAAGGAAGTGAGAGGGAGCTTGGCTGTCCTGTTATATTAGTCCGAGCTCTAGTTTATGTAGAGTCAATGTGAAGTCTAAATTAACCCTATTTACTTTCTTAATGTGCAGTTCTGGTCTTTTTGTGCACGATTCATCACGGCATATTATTACAAGTTGGTTTTAAAAGGATTTTTGGGCTTATATATATATATATATATTTTTTTTTAATTTATGACAACTCTGGCATGTTAAATTATATGACATTGTTAATGTACTACGCTGCTGTGAGCATGAAATTCTGCAATAAATCCCATAGCAGATTTAGACAAGTGGAGCTGGGGAAGGTGGAGGGTTTCAGATGAACTAGCACTGCAGGACCAGTTTACAGTGAACTCTGATCCAGACTATTTAAATGTTACTAATAAAAGAAACGCAACCGCTATTATATTTTTCCTACCTGATCTCATGACGAAAATGTATCAGTGGGAACTTTTTCACAAGACGCACCACTCAGTGGACATTTCAAGTCACACGTACTAAACCAACGTCACATAAAACTTACCATATGTACGTTCATTGGTTCTTTTAGCACCACCCAGTGGACATTTTACATTAAATGTGTCACGAAACGTACATGGCGGTACCAGAGGTAGGTTTTCGTAATGAGACCAGGTTAACTTTTTCATATACGCTTTACTAACTTTGCTTAAAGAGCAGGTCATATGGGTTTTTGAAAAATATTTTTTTTACAGTTTCTGCAGTCTTTTCTGCAAAGTTGTTAATCAAAAAGTTGTCATATTTTCGAAACTTCTGCCTGTTACCGATCTGCATCACCGAGTAACACATTGGCATAATCCCTGCCTGCCCATGAGATACGAACAGTCTGACCTGCCCACAAACACTTCTGCTAGAACTAGTGTTTACATCATGTCGAGAAGATACTGTGTTCTGTGCTGTGAAAACAAGTTTGTTTTGTTTCCATTGCCGAAAGATGATGATGTGAAGAATCAGAGGTTAAAATATATATTTTTTCCACGATACCACAGCAGTACAATTCAAACCTTTTGTTGTGTGCTCGTCATTTTACCGAGGACTGCTTCTGTAATCTTGGCTTTTATCTTCTTTGGCTTCTAATCTTCTCCTTAATTTGAACTAAGAACGGTCTCCAAACCACAATCTGTAAGTACGATTGATATGTTATATGTATATTTTCAAGTAAGTGTGAAAAATATCCATGGTGATAATATATAATATATCGATATATCTATCCACAATATATCAGTCTTACTGAAATTATTCTGATAATTCGCTGTGAACCCACTATTTCTTAAGAATGTATTGATTAATGAAGACTGCCGTTGTAATTACTTCATTCAATTATAAAGAATGTAACTTAGACATATTTCAGTTTACAAACTGTGTTGTTTCATCAGATAGTCACGTTAGCACTTAGCTAGCCTATCCATCATTGTTTTGTTGTGTTTACAGTTTAGCAGCTAAACTTTAGCTGTGGGCATGATTTGCTTACATAAGTTTTAAACAAAATGTTTTTATGTCATTGTTTTAAGAACAGATTGGAGCACTATATTATTGTTTTATGTAAATGTGCATCAGGGTTGCCAGGTTTTCACAAGAAAACCCGCCCAATTGCTACTCAAAACTAGCCCAATCATGCTCCGAGGTGGGTATCAAAAATCACGTTCCGGACTGTAAAATACACGCTTTTTGATGGTCTCCCTGGTAAATTTGCATTCCAGGGGATAAATATGATGTTATTGGGGTTGCATGGACATTAAAAACAACTGCGGACTTGGCAACACAGATAGTAGCGCTCACTAACTTGCTCAAGTACTCCTCTCTGTGCCAATCACAACAGGCTTGGTTTACAGACATTACACTCAAAGCTGGTTTGAACGAACGTTTCAAGATCATTGGCAAATAAATGTAAAAATAAATATATTTTATTAAAAAATGTAAATGTTTTCTGACCTTAAGTGCATTTAAACCTGTTGTAGGGGACTCCAACATACTATTAGGACACTCTAAAAAAAACATTTGACCTGGTCTTTAAAAATTTTTTAAAAGTCAGAACTGTAAAACCGAATCCCTAATCAAATGAAGAACGAGAGCACTGTGCACTCTAGCTTCTGACATATTGGCAAAACAGAAAAAAAAAAAAAAAAATTGTCTGATGTTAATAATTAAAAAATGCAGAAAAATTAAAATAAAAAATAAAAAATCAGTTGACCACTAAACTTTAGTGTGTAGTGTCACTAGTAGTACATGCTCTAGATAGACCTCACACACTGCACATAGTGCCACTTTTTGGATAGAAGACGCCTTGGCTCTAGAAGGGATAAAGACTGATCTGTCTACTAACTGATTTTGTGTGAGCGGAGCTGAAATGAGGGGCACCGTACTGCTCTCCTGGGCATGTTTGATGTGCACATTCAAATTCAGATCTCTTGTGTCTGCTGACATGAATAGAAAGGACTCCACTTCCTGAGCTTTGACAAGATGAGCAGAGGAATTGTATTTGCCCTTCAAGCAGCACTGATGCAAGAAGTGAAGAGGACAGATATTTTGCACTATAACCTGTACTTATTGGTTGGCCTGCCCAGAATATTCACCAGAGGATTTTCCCGGAAAACCTAGCAGATTTCCCCCAAAAATTCCAATGTCCCTCATTCAATTTTAATAAAAATATATTAATAATTATTATTTCTAAATATATAAGTAATATATAATATAATAGTTTAATATGTTTAAAATGTCCATATAAATATATGCATTTTATGATAATTCAAATTGTCAGTAAAGCTTTTTTTAATATTGCTTGTTGCAAGAGTAAAACATTTTCCCTATTTAAGTTTATTCCAGTCTTTTCTTACAATCAGTGATGAACGTGTGAGCGAACAGTGACAGTGAGTGAAAATCTTAGAGGCACATTGATTCATCATGCATTTTTCATTTAATTTTTGGTATTCTGCATGAACATTAAGGCCGGTCTGATGTCAAGGTCAAACGATTCTGATCTGGTGCCTTCCTGAATATTTCTCATCTCATAGTGCAGAAACCTGACCTGGATACAGCAGTATCTTGTTATGTTACATCAAATAGAGCAGAGTTTAAATTGTATTACTCATGCCCTTGTACAGTGATGACAAGCATTTCAGTCAAACCTTCAATGTCAACAGTTGAAAGAAGCATGACTAGACCCTGGCCATTGTACTAAATAGTTTTATTTTTTCCCAAATTCTGGATTTCATTTTAATGCTTCAATTGAATTTTAATAATCAAAAAACATGTCTAAACAATTAAATTCTTTAAAACTGTTAAGAAATGTTTTTCCCCCATTTTTCATCAGTTTTATGACTAATACAAAATTCCAAATGAATTCATTAAACTTTAACAGTTAAATCAATATTTTAAAATGCAATCAAATGAAAATACAGCAGTTTCTTTACAACAGCTCCAAAATGGAGCCCTGCCCCAGTCAATGTTGTCATGTCAATCTGGTTAGGAAGCTTGAACAAACAAACTAAAATGTTCCAGTTGAACCGAAGATGATACACTTCTGATATCTAAAACAGCCAGTGGTCTCAGACCCTGATGTTGGCAGAGTTTACTTGTGCCCCTGGCGATAGACTGAGAACGAGGGCTAGAGAAAATGACAGACAATGCCACACACCTGCCCAGGGACTTGAAGGGGCAGGGGCTGGCAGTCTGCCATTTAGCAGTGAGGAGGGGGCCCATGGGGGCCAGCCCATAATAGCCTTCCACTTGCTTGATAAATCACCGTTGACAACAGGCAGGAAGTCGAGATGAAGCGGGAGGTGGGACGACAGGACGTGGGGCGAGAGCACATTGAGACACCTCCTGTTTGGACCGTGTTGCTTACTGGTGATGTCAAGCGGAGTGTTGATTTGAGCAAAAAAGATGAAAAGCCCCACAGTGAAAACATGGCACTCCATCATTCTGTTTGCAACACACGATTGTGACTGTGCTTGTTAAGCCGTCTCTTGTTGTTATGACGTTGCAAGGCTTTTTAGCACTGCTGAGTTCACAGTCTAGATCAGCGCTTACCATCTAGGCTCTGATGTACAGTACACTACCGGTCAAAAGTTTGGGGTCAGTAAGAGTTGTAATGTTTTTAAAGAAAGTCTCTTATGCTCGTCAGTGCTGCATTTATTTAATCAATAATGTAGAAAAAAACTGTAATATTGCGAAATGTTATTACAATATAAAATAATTGTTTCTATTGTAATGTACTTTAAAATTTAATTTATTCCTGTGATGCAAAGCTGAATTTTCATCAGCCATTACTTCAGTCTTAAGTGTCACATGATCCTTCAGAAATCATTCTAATATACTGATTTATTATTTGAAATGATCTATATTGAATCTATATTGGATTATATATTACAACAGTTGCCCTGCAAAGTTTTTATTTTGAAATTGTGATATTTTTTTCAGGATTTTTTGATGAATAAAAAGCTCAATAGAACAGCATTTATTCAAAATATAAATATTTTCTAACAATGTAAGTATTTGCTATCACTTTTTATCAATTTAACACACCCTTGGTGAATAAAAGTATTAATTGCTTTCAAAAAAAGAAGAAGAAGAAGAAGAAACATTTACTGACCCCAAACTTTTGACCGGTAGTGTATGTTCAAAGAGTTAAGTTGTTTAACCTACTGAATAGAAAAAAAAATGTACATTTTAAATGACTAATTAGGATAAATTAGATTTTTTTCTACGAAAGGGAAAAATACTATTTAAGTTTGGGGTCGCTAAGATCTATAAATGTCTTTCAAACTCTCCTATTTTAAACAATATTTATTTGTGAACTTATATTTCTTTGTTCTTTTTAATAGCTAACTTTCATCAGTCCTCAAAGTTCGGTAAATATTGGTCACAGACACTTTAAATTTCACCAAGCTGAAAAACTCCCACAGATCATGTTTTCAGGCCATTTTTAGTCTTATGTTGACATAACAAAGTGGTTATATCTAAATGTATTAGGAGTTTACTTGCTTTTTAAAATTAGTATTCCCATTAACAGCATAATATTGTTCATTCAGACTGTTTTGCAAACACGGAACGCACACAAATAGAGTGTAATTAGTATTTTCCCGCATTTTATATTGTTG
The DNA here is from genome assembly GCF_049309525.1 of Garra rufa. Classification (NCBI taxonomy): domain Eukaryota; kingdom Metazoa; phylum Chordata; class Actinopteri; order Cypriniformes; family Cyprinidae; genus Garra; species Garra rufa. The sequence goes on along the minus strand of NC_133375.1, from coordinate 21,283,144 downwards.
TTTGACAATCTATTTATTTTTTAATTTTTTGGCTTTGTTCCAAAATGCAACCACACGTCTTCGGACTGAAGATGTTCATTTTATCGCTTTCCCACTGATGTATCCCAGTGGAGACTGGGTTCGTACCATGAGGTAAACTCATATTACGATTATGCATGTAAACACCACTTACACTCTTAAAAATAAAGGTGTTTCACGATGCCATAGAAAGAACCTTTAACATCTGAAGAACATTTCTGTTTCACAAAAGGTTCTTTGTGGCAAATAAGGTTCTTCAGATTATAAAAAGGTAACCTAGAAATGTTTCTTTAAAGAATCTGTGAACCAAAAATGGTTCTTCTATGGCATTGCTTGAAGAACCCTTTATTTTTAAAAGTGTAGTAACAGTGAAAGTTTTTTACCACTTAGAAAGTATTTTACCACTGTTTTGTGTTACAAATTATGTACGAGAAGTAATAGATTAATTAATGACAAGAGTGCACCTCAAAACATATATATCATAACAGGAGTTCTGACCTTTTTCAGAAAAAGACTTCCTTCGTTGTCATTTTAGAAATTATAAGAAATTATATATCAGTTGAAATTATCAACTTAAAATCTCAAAATTAATCCTTTGAAAACCATTTTAAGATCAGACATTACATTACCATGGAAATTGTACGTCAAAATCATATTACAAAATGTTTTTCGTTCATGAATTATACAAATTTAGCTTTGGATAGTGCGTTTTCACATCTATGCTCAAAATAAGGAGTGGCAGTTAAAAGCCATGTTAAAATTAAATGTTTATGAAGCTGTTAGAAAGCAGCAAGATTGGGGATTTTCTAGAAAGGGTAAAATATTTTTTTGTGTACTGCCCGAACAAAATGACAGCTGAAATGTGGTGCTTTATTCACTAAAATAAATGCAATCTTACCATATCCAAAAACACGCTATATTATTTAATGGATTACATGCACAATTTTATTGAATACTATGTGGACACACATTTTTAATTAAAATATTCATAATAATCAAGGATTTATTGACTTTCAATGGACCTTATTTCGAAATGCACAGAAATTACTATTATTAATGTTTCACTTCAGTTTTGTATTTATTCCAATTTATATGAAAAGGTTCAAGTAACGTGGATTAAAAATTCATCCACAAAGTAAATCCTTTTCACTCAACATGTTTCTAAAAGTTTGTTTAAAAAACGTTGTTGGAAGCAACTTTGGTGTAGTTTGTTTATAGCCTAAGTTTAATCTTTTTAGTTCTGGCACTTGTATTTAGGCTTCAAAATTGTAGAGAATTTTGGTTAGCTCAAAGAATTTAAGATGATCGATATATGTGTGTATATGCATGAGACTGTTTCTCTCATCACATATGCACTGCAAAACTCCACCAGGTCTTATGACCAATGAATAGGATGAAATGAGTTATTTAAAACATACATTTCAGTCAGGGAAAGTAGTTTAACTCACAGGAAATCGTGTATAATAATCGTCATTAAATATACGCAATTTCCAGTTTCTGATCAGTAACAGTAATAATGATATCGACTGGTTTCTTTGTCCAGCAAATTGTTCAGTGATACCCATTACTCTGACGTTGGCCCGTCATCACAGCAACGTATTTTACTAACCAGAACGGAGTTAAAACAATTGAACAGAATAGGGCTTAAGGTAGCAATATGAGATCGAATCAGTTTAAGTGACTTTTGTAATGTAAGCATTCAGCACAGAGAATCATTATATGTGAATATATGGTTGTTTATTAAACTATTCTACTTACAAACGATCGCACATAGACAAACGTACATAAAACACAAATAGACAGAGAACGCGTGAGAGAGAGAGAGTGAGAGAGAGAGAGAGTAAGAGAGAGAGACAGAAAGTGAGTTTGCAAGGGACAGGAGTGAAACGGTTCTGAACAACCTGAAATCGTTTCTTTTATAAAACGCCTTAAACGCAGCTATCTACGTTTGTAGAAAGGACGGATACTTGCAAGCTTGTTGTTGTTGTGCATTGGTTCCGTATGTGTTCAGTTCAGAAAGTCCTTTCCAGTTCCTTGAGAGTATTGCAGGCCTCATCATCTCCACTGCTAGGTGAGCCGGATCTGGGGGGAGGTGCGGGTGACGTGTCTTTGAGTCCAGAAGGCAAGAGAGAGAGAGAGAGAGAGAGAGAGAGAGAGAGAGAGAGAGAGAGAGAGATGAGGGAAGGTTTATAAACCTGTAGGTCGTTCACGCCCACAGTTGGACCTTGTCCAATCCGGTTGATCTGAGTTTTGGAGGGAAGATTGAAAGTCTTTGTCTCTCAAAATGGTGTTTCGGATGTGGAAGCTGATTGGTTGTTTGGCCACAAAACTTTCAAAAGTTCAATAATACCTATAAAGCAAGGAGTTATTAAGATGCCACAAACATTAACATTTAGGGAATAATAAATGCTGCTCATAGACACCAAACATGATCTATGTATCTTCTCGTTTGACTGAGTGATTCTAAATGTGAGAGTCTTAGCATGCACAATAATTTACCTATTACGGATTAATGTTTGAGGCCGACATACATAACAGAAACAACAATATAAGAAAAGGTAACACATTGATATGTGTACATTTCTATATAACTGTATGTCTGAATAAGGAAAGTGTATCTGCATTTCTGTAAGAGTCTTATCTTGATGGTGGGGGATGAGTTGGATAGTGACCAGAGGTCTGGCTCATAGCACATAGGTGTTAATCATGGGGGAGAAGTCATTTAAGGAATATAACTAGTTATTTCATGTCTGATGGGCTCCAGGCACTACAAAATTCATAAAAGTTATATTATTTTGAAGATTATCTTGATGAACAAAACTAAATTTCATGACCTATGGTTGAACACAGAGCATATTTTTTGCGATAATCCAAAAGCCTATGTAAAAATCCTATGGGTTTTTATCGCAGGAACCAGTGTGATGCTAACAGCCGATTGACCTACAAAGTGACTTCATAGTTCCACCTCTCTATAGGTGGGGTTTGTCGCATGAACCAATCACAGCAAAACATAACCAGTCATATCCAATCCTATCGCAATAGCACTTTCCCCCATTCATTCTCAATTACCCCCCAACAAACTCACCACATGCTTTAGCAATGCTTTAGAAACGTGAGTGATTTATACACTTTCTAATGTTAAATTTTGCTATATTGGAGTTTCATTTTTGTGCTACAAATGTTTTTCTCATCCAATATATTGAAGAGGCACTGCCTCCCTTGCCTCCTTGAAGATACCATTCAGACAGTATTCAACTCATAGAAATCTGAATAAAAAACATAATTTCTTGCCTTGGTGCTGATGAATAGGTACTTCAGTCTTATTGATAGGGTTGCGAGGGTACGCAGGACAAAATAGGTTGGGAAACACTGGTCTTAGATGAATAGAAAATGAATGTGTGCTTAAACAAGTTACCAATATTCATGTTAATTTACATTCATGAGGCCTCGAAATGATTTTCATTCACGGACTGTTCAAGGTCCCTCATTTCCTAGTACGAGTTCAAACCGTGTGTGAAGGAGTGCGTAGGGAGCAGTCTGCCTCAGTTTTAGTAAGCGTGTGCGTCCTAAAGGCCTCAGATATTGGCATCAATCCTATTTGAGGCCTCAAATCGACCATCGTTTTTTCGCTTTCACTTATTTATTTATTTTTTTTATGTACTCCCCGCTGCACTTTTTACTCGGCTCAATATCAACAGCAGTTTCTGCAGTTCCTCCAGCTTTTAAAAGAGCTTACATAAATAATTAATTGAGCATGAAATAATTAATAAGACAATTTTCTTCTGCATTTGATAATGGAAGAGCTGGAAACTCAGAGGAGAGGAGCTAGTTGGACGGTCCATTCAGCCCCTCATGAGCACATACAGTATGCGCATACTAACGCAGCCGTATCGCTGTCAGATCAACATTGCTACTTCATCCACAAGGACCCACGCAGCTATACACATGTACACCTGCAAATTACATGTATTGAACAGAAGATGTAGCACTCAAATCTGCACCTGCAACATATGGGTGTTGTTCTCTTCCCACCAGCACATACAAACCCATTAATTCACTTTCCACGCACTCAAACTTGTAGCATTCACCATATTTCACTACAGATCAAAGACTGCGATTTTTATTCTCTTTGCATGCACATATAGCAGAGTAAAGGGTCTTGAGTCGTGACCCGTGGCTTTTTTCCCTATATCAGAAGAAGTGTTCAAAGTAAGTCTCTAAGTCTAGACTCAATGTACTGTAACAGGAGACATACGGCCCTCTACTGGCATGTTACAACGCACACATCATATGCATACTGAACATTCAAGCTGGCATCTCCCAGTGTGCTTGTGGGTAACCATGCAGGAACTTGCACGCTTAGTCTCCTTAGGGCAATTGTTCAAGGTGGTCTGTGGTTTGACAGTGACTGATATAGGAGTGGCAGGCTCTGTCAATGTACATCTGTACATAGTTTCTTGGGAGTTTAATGACCTTCTTATAGGGAGTTTTTTTTTTGTCTTCTACCCAGCTTTTACTCTTACGCCTCTGCAGATGTAGTTTCATGGCCTTTGATATGATGCTTGCTGTCATTTGTCTGAAGTTTGAATTTTAAAGGGATAATTCAGTCAAAACTGAAATGTATTTACTCACCCTCATGTCACTCCAAACTTGTATACTGTTTTTTTCTGTAGAAACTGTTCAGAGTGATAAAAGGCTGTCAGACTCCAAGAAGTGCATAAAAAACCCTAAAAAGAAGTCCAGTTCAAGTCCAACTCAAGCACTATATTTGAAGTCTCCTGAAGCTATATGAGTGAGACACCCACTGAAATATAAGATGTTTACTGATCCTTTTTTTATTTTATTTTTTTTTTGCTCAAGCTTATTTTAAAAACTCCACTGACACCAATGATTGCAAACTTCCATTGGTTCTTCTTCCATGTGTTTTAACTGAACACAATGCATGTACATCATTTGTGAATTTATTAAAATGTTAGTCTGTTCCACACAAAGCTTTCATAAGGCTTCAGAAGACTTTAGATGTGGCACATCAGTCCTGTGGTTTTTAAACACAGTGGCTGTCTTGGAATTTCTGGAATGTGTTTTTTATCGAAGCTTGTTTCAACCACTGAATAAAACAATAAAAGGGGTAATTGTGACTTTTTATCTCACAATTCTGACTTTTTTCTCGCAATTGCAAGTTTACATCTCGCAATCCAGACTTTTTTCTCAATTGCGTCATATAAACTCGCAATTCAGAATTTGTTTCTCAGAACTGTGAGATATAAACGCACAATTGTGAGTTATAAAGTCAGAATTTCTAGATATAAAGTCAGAATTGCAAGATATGAACTCTATCTCACAATTCTGACTTTGTGAGATATAAATTTGTAATTGTGAGTTACAATTGAGTTACAATTCAGTTCTGAGTAGAAAAAAAAGGACTGATATGTTCACAGAATTGTTTATGTCTCGCAATACTGACTTTATAATTCTGACTTTATAACTCGCAATTGTGAGTTTATATCACACATTTGCAAATTTATTTCTCAGATTTGTGAGAATATCTCACAATTCTGATTTAACTTGCAACTGCGAGTCTATATCACACAATTCTGACTTAATTTCTGTAAAATTTTAAGTTTATATCTCGGAATTCTGACTTTATAACTCGCAATTGTAAGTTTATATAACGCAATTGTGGCTTTATTTCTCAGAATTGGGAGTTTATATCACACAATTCTGACTTTATTTTTTAGATTTGCAGGTTCATATCTTGCAATTCTGACTTTATGACTCATAATTGCGAGTTTATAACACACAGTTGCGACTTTATTTCTCAG
>NC_133375.1:21218773-21276804 GCF_049309525.1 Garra rufa | reverse complement strand
TATTATATACATACATATATAAGTTTTTTTAACCACAAATGTTCGTAAATGTCACATATGTGACCCTGGACCACAAAACCAGTCATAAGTGGCACAGGTATATTTGTAGCAATACCCAAAAATACACTGTATGTGTCAAAATGATCGATTTTTCTTTAATGCCAAAAATCATTAGGATATTATGTAAAGATCATGTTCCATGACGATGTTTATTAAATTTCCTACCATAAATATATCAAAACTCAATATCTTATTAGTAATATGCATGGCTAAGAACTTCATTTGGACAACTATAAAGGCTTTTTGCACCCTCAGATTCCAGATTTTCAAATAATTGTATCTCGTCCAAATATTGTCCTTAATTTAAAAAAATTGACCCTTATGACTGGTTTTGTGGTCTAGGGTCACATATGTAAGAGAGCAGCTCAGACATTGTACTTAACATTTCATTTTGTGTTTCAAAAAAAAAAAAAAAAAATCCTACAGATTTGGAGTGACCTGAAGGTGAGTAAATAATGTTAAACTTTTCCTTTTTCTTATTTTTTCACTATTATTTTAATAGAAAGAAAAACTTCAGTTTTTTTCTGGCCATAGCAAGAGAAACCACAGTCTACATCTGATAGCACTTAGCTTTCTAAAGCGTTATCCTGCCCTGGTGTACGGTATTTGTGTATACCCGCTGTTTGACAAATAATAGTGTTTTCTTTGTAGTCTCAAAATGCTACCTTGCACTTAATCCTCTGTATAATATTTTGACAGTATTCCGCACTGTTGCGGCTTTAGGTAGACATCAAAGACCGCTCAGCGGAGTCGCTTGAAAGCGCCTGTGCTATTTACAGACTAATTACTTTACATTATGTTTATTTATAAAGTGGCAAAGTCCACCAGATGTAGTTATCTAGTCCTCCTTCATGAGACGGTATCCGAATTCATCCGGATCCATCTTCCATGGCATATTTCCATAAATATGTAGACGTTGACATCAGAAGGCGGTTGTCGTTGAACATGGATTCCCTTTGTGTCTATGATGTCGGAGTAAAGCTTAGATCCTTTTCCGGCAAGACGACAAATAGGGATTAGTCACAGTAAGAGTAAATTGAACCCAAAGCGAAATGCCTGCCTGACAAAAGCCGTAATAATAAATGAATTCAACAATTTTCAGCACAAATTATTTCTCGCCTCTCTTTTTGTTTTGGCACACGCAGGATTATTCGGAGCACGAGGCGTCTTTCTGATGAGTCCCGTTCTTATTGTGGTTCTAATGATCGGAGCGGTCCGCAGAGATTAGCAATAGTAGGGAGACGTCGACTCGCTGTGTCGAGATGACACTCTGTTTTGAAGCTCTTGCGCTTCTCGCCAACTCATTAGTTTAATTAAGTAATTAACGAGTGAGGTGGTGCGCTAGCTGGCGAATTCTCAGAGGGATGATTTTTGTGTTATTCCAAGTCTCGGGCCTGGCATGGACGACGCTGCGAAACCAGTAGTTAGATCTGGCAGATAAAAGGAGCCATTTCTTTGGAGCTGCAATGAGTCATACCTGAAACAGGACTTCCTCAACCCAGCGTCTACTGCGGATGAAAGGCCTCGCGAAAGCATCAAAGATGCCGTAAAGATTCTGGGCTGCTATTAGTTGAGTAATTATGAGTAAGAGGAGGAACACTTTGAGTGTACCATCAACACGAAGTCACATCTCGTCCACTATTATCGACTGTGTACTACTATTAAAGACTATTATTTTCTGATCTACCGCCGCTTTAAATGGATGCAGATGTTTGCATGCTGCTGAAATATATGGCTTTATAGACTTTAATTGCTGTTGCTTCATAAAGTGTTCTTTTAAAGTGAACATGTATTTCACAGAGGAAAATATAAAGTGGGTGGTTAAAGGAAGAGACCAACTAAAAAATGAATCTTCTGTCATTATTTACTCTCCTTGATGTCTTTTCAAACTTGTGTGACTCTCTCTCTTCAGAGGTATGTTTCATGCAAATGCGGTGAATTGGAAATGAAGCTTTTAAGCTTCAAAAATAAATTATGACTTATCTTTCAAATCTACATGACTGAATCGAGTCAGTTTCTGATTCATCTGTGAACTGAATCAACCGATTTTCTTACATAAAATATAATTGCATGGAAAAGAAGGATAACAATAGTCACCATACAAAGAAACTCATACAGGTTTGAAACAACATGAGGGTAAATAAACGATGACAGATTTTTTAGCCGAACTGTTCCTTTAAAGATATATTTAATGTGACTGAAACAGTTGAGGCTTTTCATAGCCACATTTTTAGTGTGACACAACTTCCTGTGCAGGAAAAGGAGGCAGAAGAGGAGATAAAGAGACAAAAAGCAATAGAGAGAAAAGCAGACGGGTGATAAACGATGTAGGAGTGGGAGCAGTGTGCCTTAGCTTAGAATGGTAATGATGACAGCCATAAGAAGAAAAATAAAAGTGCAGTTTCATGTCACTGCACTGATTTATGAATCCTAGAGCACAGGAGGAAAGAGAAAAAGTGCCTGCGTGTTTCATATAGAGATACATGCACACACATATTGAAATTCATTGCTTGTGAGCAGTCAGGGCCTGGTGCTTCTTCAAATAAACATTTACAAGAATTTGAATATTAAACTGAACTTGCCATAAGTAAGTTATTATCGCAATGCCAAATCTTTGTTTTATGAAACAAGTACCAGGGAGAATGTCTCAGTGCTCTGTGGAGCATTCAAAAAGTCCATAAAGTCAGATTTTATAGTAACAACAATAGCTGCAGTGTTTCAATCATTGCTGTTAGAGCTCCTATTTCTGCATTTAGAGCACACCCGTATAGACTCAAACCTTTTGAATATGCATTGCTTTTGAGTACTTTTTAACAAAAAAGGTATTAAGCTCACAGTAGGTGTAAGCACATTAAAGTATACGTTTTATAAGTTGTGAACTCTTTTACAAAAACATTTTAAAATTTCACATTTAATTTACTTGCAGTTTCTTTGTTATTGTTTATGAAATGTGCTATTTGTGCTGTCTTTTATGACTGTTTAGCATAACCCCTTTACACTCTAAAAAACACTGGGTTAAAAAAATAACCCAATTTGGGTCATTTTTTTAACTCAAGGGCTTGGTAAATATAGGAAAATTCATTCGTTTTCATTTTGGGTTAAGTTTACCCAGCAATTTTATCTTATTTTTTTTACTTCATACATTAATTCATGTTTACAGATTATCTTAAATCCTCTAAACTTCTGTAAAATACTCCACACAACAACTGGTTGGCATGATAACTTCCTTTATTTTTATCGTATTTACAGTATAGCAAATTTAATAGTTTTTAATATGTAGGCCATACACTAGAACACTAGAAGTATGTTGCTTTGCATAAAATTTGATGATATACAACATGGTAATGATTTTATAGAATAAATAAAATGTACACAAAGCTATGTTTTATCAAAGAAAGGTATCAATTAAATGGCACTTGGAACTGTTCTTTTAACTGCTGTGTTATGTCTAATCCAGGATCTGTGTGACACAAAACTACCCAAACAGTGGGTTAATATGTCTGTCCTAGGAGCTGGTTAACACAAAAATGGGTTATGTCTGTCCCAGGAGCTGGGTGACACAAAAACTACCCAAACACTGGGTTGTTATGTTTGACCCAGGATCTGTGTAACACAAAAGCTACCCCAACAATGGGTTATATCTGTCCCAGGAGCTGGGTAACACAAAAACTACCCAAACTCTGGGTAATGTTTGTCCCATGATCTGGGTAACATAAAAAACTACCCAAACACTGGGTTGTTACGTCTGACCCAGGATACTGTAAGTGTAATGCAAAAACAATCTAAACTCTGGGATGTTATGTCTGTCTCAAGAGCTGTGTAACACAAAAACGACCCAACATTGGGTTGTTACGTTTGACCCAGGATAAGTGTAACGCAAAAACAATCTAAACTCTGGGATGTTATGTCTATCTCAAGAGCTGTGTAACACAAAAACGACCCAACATTAGGTTGTTACGTCTGACCCTGGATAAGTGTAACGCAAAAACAATCTAAACTCTGGGATGTTATGTCTGTCTCAAGAGCTGTGTAACACAAAAACGACCCAACATTGGGTTGTTACGTCTGACCCTGGATAAGTGTAACGCAAAAACAATCTAAACTCTGGGATGTTATGTCTGTCTCAAGAGCTGTGTAACACAAAAACGACCCAACATTGGGTTGTTACGTCTGACCCAGGATCTGTGTAATACAAAAAATACCCAATTCTGGTTTGTTACATCTGTCCCAGGAGTTGTGGAACACAAAACTACCCAAACAATGGGTTGTTATGTCTGTCCAATGAGCTGTTTAACACAAAAACTAACCAAACACTGGGTTATGTCTGTCCCAGAAGCTGTGTAACACAAAATCTACCCAAACACTGGGTTATGTCTGTCCCAGGAGCTGGGTAACACAAAAACTATCAAAACAATGGGTTTTTATATCTGTCCAAGGAACTGGGTAACACAAAACTACCCAAACAATGGGATGGTACGTCGGACCCAGGAGCGGCGTAACACAAAAACTACCCAAACACTGGATTGTTATGTCTGTCCAAGGAGCTGGGTAACACAAAAACTACCTAAACAATGGGTTGTGATGTCTGTCCCAAAGGCTGTGTAACACAAAAACAACCCAAACAATGGGTTGTTATGTCTGTCCCAGGAGCTGGGTAACACAAAAACTACCCAAACACTGGGTTATGTCTGTCCCAGGAGCTGGGTAACAGAAAAACTACCCAAACAATGGGTTATGTCTGACCCAGGAGCTGCGTAACACAAAAACTACCCAAACACTGGGTTATGTCTGTCCCAGGAGCTGGATAACAGAAAAACTACCCAAACAATGGGTTATGTCTGTCCAAGTAGCTGGGTACCACAAAAACTATCCAAACAATGGGTTGTTAAGTCTGACACAAAAGCTGCGTAACACAAAAACTACCCAAACAATGGATTGTTATGTCTGTCCAAGGAGCTGGGTAACACACAAAATGCCCAAACAATGGATTGTTATGTCGGTCCTAGGTGCTGTGTAACAGTCACAGAATGCTGTTTTATCATGTTAGAGGAGGAGTTGAATATAAAATCGATTGTGTGACCATAGTGATTTGTTTTTTCTTCCTGAATAGATGTCGTGAAGCAAATGTTCTACTATCTGCCCATTGCTGTTATCCATTTAGGTGTCAGTACAACACAGTATTCCCTGTAGTGTTTTTCCCACACTTTACCTCCCGCACCTCTGCTGAATCTAAATCCTAGCTATTGACGGAAAACCCATGAAAGTCACTCGCCGACGTGTCATTTGCTTTTGTCCAACAATCCACAAGGTACAACCGTCCTCTCCCTCAGCCAGTGCTGTATTGGCACAAGGAAAGAATAGTCCCTCTCTGCACACATTCTTTGTTGTCTTTTAACAATACTTCTGCCCACACAGCTATTTTCTGCCCAGCTGGGGAAGAGTAGCTGTAATGCTGGGGTACAGCAGGCCACCAACGTCGAGAAAGCATAGGGTAATTATATTGATGAAGATAATTATGACTTATTGTTACATGCAAAAATACCCTCACAGATAATTCCCCTCCTTTTTCTAGTGAATAATCTAATCAGGCCCATTTAATCCATCATAAAAAGGGGTAAATCATATCAGACAGTGTATGTAGCAAATGTCCATATTTTTCAAAAGGTAATTCATTTTTTTACGAAAGAAGAGGGATTAATCTGTACTGTATATCAACTACCAATAAGTAATTATGGAATCGTTCATAAATTTCCTGTTTACAGATTGATTTTACCAAAATAAATGACCCTTTAACAGACTATCAACGCACCATTGATATTATCTCATAGCAGATCATTAACATCCCAGCCACATTACAGTAATGGATATGTTTAGCCACTTAATTATCGTTCAGCAAAGGTCAGAATAAATTAAACCCAATTAGAAGGTGATCTTGACAGTCTAATATGGATCAAACCGCTGTAAATATAAAGATAATGATTAATCAATAACACTGATATGTATCTGACTCAGGGGTGCAGTAATTCTCCCATAAACTGCGGAGGTATTTAAATCCCTACGCCTGAGGAAAAACAAAAGAGGAACCATGTGGCTTTATATTCTTCTGTAGGTTTCTATAGCATGTGTCTGATGCTATTTAGAATCAAAGGCTTTTTTCTTTTCGTCTGATCATGGCCATCCCACGTCCAGTTTCTCAGATGCCTTCCAATGTTCTGGCCTCGTCTACACTGTTGGCTATGTATTTAATTAGTCACCTGCAGATACCAAGCCTCTTGGCTCTGGATGTATGTCTGAGCAAATTTGAACTAGCTGAAAACACCTGGTCCGCCACTATTGCCAGCTGTTGAAAAAATCCTCAATTTTTCTGCCACGACACGACTATATGCGTTATTCCAGCATGCTTTGCTTTGCGAGTATGAATTGGCAGCGGAGTTTGTCATTGTGCATGGATACCTTGCGTTTGATCATACTCATTCTCAGTTGGCATCTGTTAAATGTTTGTAAATGTAAGAACGTGATTCCAAACAACAGGATTTTCTACACTGTAATGCGGAGCACCCTGCTGAACTTCCCGCCTTCACCTTCTGTTTTCAGTTTGTTTTGCGCTATTTAATCTGTGAAAATCTCTCTAATCTTTACATTGCGTGTTTGGAGTGTTGGTTTTACATGATCTGTGCTAAAACTGTGGTTTGGATATTATCCAAGTTTTATTCTTTGGAGTATTTTGTCTGTGTAATGTTTTATTGAATGTAGCTAATTTAACTGTGTTAAATGGTTACTCCTCTTTCTAATGTGTGATTTTAATGGCCAGTTTTGGTTTTACTTCTTTGTCGGTTAATTTCCAAACACATTTGTTTAAAAATACATACAAATTGTATTTACTGGACAAGAACCCCTTAAGTAGCTTGAAATGTTCTTAGTATTTTAGTTAAATAATAGTAATAATAATAACAAAGCTGTTTTAGTGCCTTTTTAATATTTGAAAAATATTTGCAAAATAAAAGTAAAGGCACTCTTATTTTTCATTGATCCATTTCCCATTTCCTAATTCATTCTGCTTCATGTTTATATTCAAACCTTTTTATGGTATTGTTGTTATTGTTTTCTTGATCAAATTACCCTGAAGATTGTGTGAACCGTACAATTAGCAGTGCTGCATTAGAATCACTGTTCTTAATAAATGAAAAGCCCTTGAGTTTATTGAGAGACGTGTTCTGTTTAAAGCTCCACATGCAGGAGGTAAGATGGTGCGATTCTGTCTGCCACATCACCTGTTATAACGAAGTCCCATTGGACGATCTGGTCTGACACCTTCTCATAATAAGGAAAGAGTTCCCCCTCTGGGGCACCTGTTGGCAGGGTTCGAAATGAAGCGAATGTTATGATCGATGGCTGTTTATTTCCTTCCTCATTTCAGGAAGCGAGCTGATGGTTTATTCACGCTTTAATATTTGCAGTACCTTTCAGTCCTTTTCTCTTGATAAATATCTATCTTGACATTTGTTGAACCTTTTACAAATCTGCTTTCCTCCGAACACGCCAACTTCGGAGATTAGGCCGACAAACTGAGGTACCGCTCCCAAATGACACGAGGAGCTCATTGAATTTGTAATTGAAGAGTAATTTGGCTGATGTTCAAATAAGATCAGACAGTAATTACAGATGTTGTTTGTTTAAGTGATTACAACGAGCAGTGTGGAGATGAAACCCATTAGGGTCATGGCTATCGTCTGGAGCGTGTATGGGCTTGCTTTACATTAGCCCTGTATTCGCATTATCCTGACCCTGCATATTGATTGCCTTAAACAGATGCAAATGCACTTCCTGTGACTTTGAGCAAGGAACTAATCTGGGAGACTGTGGCATATGCTCTAATTGGACTGGGTGAGAATTTGGTTTGAGCAAACTTTGGACGATTTGTCATTGTGATTATGCGACTCATTAATTATTAAATGAGCAGAGTTCTTCACCTTACCCAATTATTTTAGTTTGTCTGGCCACAGATGCCTCTAAATAGACCTGGATTCATTATGCATTAGCTTAAAAGAAAAAATTAAGAGAGAGACAGGGATGGATGAAGAGGTGGATAGAGACAGACGGATGGGTGGATAGATATCGGGATGGATGGATAGATTGATAGACTGAGACATAGGGATAGAGGGATGATGAAAGACAAATATAGGAATGGGTAGATAGATAGATATTGGGATGGATGGACGAATGACTAATGACTGCAATGCTGGATAATATAATGCTTACGTTTCCTTAGCTATTCAAAAAGCAGCTACAGAAAACGAGCAAAGAACATTTACATTATCAAAGAACATCATCACTGACTAGCCTAGCCTAGTCTAGTGTGAGTTGCATTTAAAAGAAAAAAACACTCCCATACTATTAGTTAATCTATCTACACTGTATGATGAATAAATCTCTTACCCATTTTCACTGCACACATCTGCGGCGCGACATGGCCACTCTATGCTTGTGTTTATATGGTGTGAAGTTTCTGAAGCAACCTAGAACCGACTCTCTGTGCTGCATCGCTAAAGTTCGGCACCTGTTTGACTGATAATAATAATCGTCTAAGGCATCAGCAACAGACGATATCTCTGGCTATCATCGATGCACGATACTATCGTTTATCGGCACAACCCAAATACAGATATGGGATGGATGGATAATAGACAGATAGATATGGGGATGATGGATGGATGGATGGATGCATTGACAGAAATAGATGGATGGACAGATATGGGGATGTATAGATGGGTGGATAGACAGAGATATGGGGATGAATAGATGATGGAAGGATAAACATTTAGATATGGGAAGGGTGGATGGACAGATATGGGGATGAGTGAATGAGTAGGCAGATATATGGATGGATGGATAGATGAATAGACAGATATGCTGATAGATGAATGGACAATTAGACAGAAATAATGGGGGTAGATGGATGGGTGGATGGATAGACAGATATGGGATGGATGAATGGATAGACAGATAATGGGATAATGGATGGATGCATAGACAGAGATGATGGATGGATGGATGGATGGATGGATGGACAGAGATATGGGGATGGATGAAAGACAGATATAGGAATGGATGGATGGATGCATGGATGGATGGATGGATGAAAGACAGATATAGGGATGGATGGATGGATGGATGGATGGATGAAAGACAGATATAGGAATAGATGGATAGACGGATCGTGATGGATGGGTAGACAGAGATATGGGGATGAACAGATTGGTGGATAGACATAAATATTTGGATGGATACACAGAAATATGAGGATGACTAGATGGATGGATAGACAGATAGATATGGGGATGATTGATGGATGAATAGACAGACATGGGGATGGATGGATGGACAATTAGATATGGGGATGATGGATGGATGGATGAATAGATAGATATGGGGATGGATGGATGGATGGATGGATGGATGGATGGATGGATGGATGGATGGTCAATTAGATATGGGGATGATGGATGGATGGATGGATGAATAGATAGATGTGGGGATGGATGGTAGATGGGTAGACAGATATGGGGATGAGTGGAGATGGATAGATACAAGTAACAAATTAATTTAGCATCTTGTGACTAAATGAGTTTCACAAAGATAATTTATTTCAAGAACACTATGTACAAACAGCTAAACTTTGTGTTAAAATTGGACCAAAATAAAACTGAAACATTTTTGAACATTTTTAATTTTAATAATAATTACTACAAAGTTTAATGGTAGGAACTGTCTCAGTTCATTTGCCCCGGCAGGTGTAACACAGTGCATTTTGATGTTTGTGCAGCAGCACGTCAGATCAGTACTTGGCCTTCGTTCCACACGAAAACCCTCTAAGGAACTGGATTCGGGCTGCTCGAAATCAACAATTAACAAGATGCTTTTTGCTGTCAAGGTGTCTGAAAGCTCACCTCAATTTCAAGCCCTTCCTTAAACAAGGCTGTGTTCATTACCCTATCATCCACAGCAGACTTGAGTCTGCTTTATCTCTCTGATGCAGTGTCTCTGGATGCTCTCCAAGGGATCTTCCCCCACGCTGAGATACTGTTGCCTTTACAGTACCTCTAAAGTCAGAGCAGCTTTTTCACACCAAGCATGTTTTTTTTTTTTTTAATGGTGACTATATTGAGATTTTATATAATGACTCTCCCAGGCGTAAACAGAGGCAGGATCCTTCGGGGCTGTAGGTTTGCGTTCTCGACAGGGACATTGTGATAATCTCCGGACTCGGCATCCATGCCGCCACCATTCATTCGACCGTGAGAAGATCTTATCGATGTGCTTTTTTTAATCTCGCAAACCCCCGATAACTACAACACTGATGAAGCAGCAACCCCCCGGCATGAGAGAAACAAGCAAGCTGGATTCAGTCAAACATGGATGTCTTTTAGCCATCGATTTTCTGCTCTTTTGCTCCCTGGCTCTCTCTCTAGAGGGACAGAAACGGGGCCCGTGACCAGGTCCTAACTGAAGCTTTCACTCTCAGCTCCTTTTCATGCCTCTCTTGCTTTGAAAGCCTCAACTTGCTGGAGATTGAAGACCACAGTGCAGAAAAACAATAAAAAAAGAGATGTTTTTGTTAAAGGAATAGTTCACCCTACTCCTATGAAAAATATATTTTATAATATAACATTTATGTTTCAAACATTTTTATTTTTCAACTGCTTTTCCTGTGGCTGTGCGACATTTAAAAAGTTAATAATAATTTTCTAATAATAATTTGAGAGTGTATATGTGTGTGTGTGTGTGTGTGTGTGTGTGTGTGTGTGCAGGGGCGCCGCTAAGGGGGGGAAAGTTAGGACAATTCTAAGGGCCCACGGCCTTTAGGGGCCCCCAGATATCTGCTTTGGTGTGGTAGGGGGGCCCAACCTCATATTTTGTCATAGGGCCCAAAATTGCTAGCGGTGCCCCTGTGTGTGTGTACATACATATATATTCCTTTTAAAGTCACTTATTGCTGTGAAAGTTTTGTTTTAAATGCTGGTTGACTTGACAGGTGAGTGGGTGGAATGTGGTCACATGGTTTCATGTTTAGGACTATTTACATGATTTAGCGCTGACAACAAGCTCAGCTAACCTACAGTGTTGTTTTCGTCAACGATGACGATGACGAAATAATTTCGTTGACGCCACTTTTTTTCATGACGATAACGAGACGATGACGAGATAAAAATGGCTCGTTGATGGCTAAAACATGACGAGACGTGTGTGAGTTTTCGTTGACGAGACGAGAATAGATGAAAATGTTAGTGGGTGGTCCGTCAGACGTTTAAAATGCATGACATATCCGCTTATTGTGCATGCCAATTAAAACTTTAAAAGTATCTGACGCTATGGCAAGCCGTTTTAGCATTAAATACTCTTTGCTATACTAGTATGGCAAGCCGTTTTAGCATTCCATCCTTGTTTGTTTTTTATGTTCTAAAACATTCCTTCATTATTGTAATTATTGGTGAAAATAGTCGATCCGGAAGCTCACATTGTGTTGAACTATAGATCTGCTATTTTCAGAACTTATAAGTGACACTACCCAACAGCAAAATACTTACTGACCTACATTAATTTGTTAAAAGACTACTTTTTTCCCTTTTTTTGACTAAAACTAGACTAAAACCTTTTTGACTTTTCGTAGACTAAAATTGGACTAAAACTATCACATATAGAAGTGACTAAAATTTGACTAAAACTAAGAAGCATTTTAGTCCAAAAGACTAAGACTAAGACTAAATCTAAGATGGTTGTCAAAAACAACACTGCTAACCTAAGACGAATGATAATACCAGGTGTAAACTTTGCGATTGTGATATGATATGTGATTATATTTATGCTAAAACATTTTAATTAGACTTCCAAATTTATGAACCGCCAGGCACAGAGACAGAATATGTAATCAAATAAATTCATGAAGTCACGGGACTAATTTATGGAAATTACTGTTCCCAGACAAATGAGAGAGGTACCATGTAATTACCCAGAGGCAGGTGATCAGTATTTGCCAACAGATGATCCAATAAAGAAGAAATCACTGTTCACATAGAGTACAATGATCGCTAAAGGTGCGAGTCTCCGAATGACAGTCTTTGTTCGCCAATGACACAGTCTTTTCTTTCTGTATTGACGGTGTGTAGGAGACAGGAAAAATGCGAATGTGTCTTGCCAGCTCCCAAACCAGCCATAAAACTTATTGTTTTAGGTAATAATCAGCAGTGCACTTTAGCACCTGCAATTTCCATAAAGCACAATGACGTGCCTGAGTACAAATAGAACCTACTTGATTGGGCTTGACTGATCGAGCGCAATATGGGAATAAATCTCGGAGACGATGTCTCA
The DNA here is from genome assembly GCF_049309525.1 of Garra rufa. NCBI lineage: Eukaryota > Metazoa > Chordata > Actinopteri > Cypriniformes > Cyprinidae > Garra > Garra rufa. The sequence continues at coordinate 21,264,378 of NC_133375.1, read as the reverse complement.
AACCCCACTGTGGGAGGCTTGCGAGAGTCGTGCTGTCAGCGTCTCTGAGTGATGCGGCCTGAAACGGAGAGATTTATATGGCTGGGTTCCATTAAGAATGTTTCGAGAGCTCTGCAAACACTTTACAGTGACACTATTTGGCATTCAACAACAGATGAATTATCAATTACATTCCTAGATGTTTCACGTGGGAATGCGTCTTGATATTCCGGAGAGAGACGTTTAAAAAGTACACATGTTGTCTTCAGAGAAGTCCACTTAGGCGGAACTGGATGTTTTCACAAGCGTCTGAGGGGTTTGTTGTTTATCTTGTAGCTGAAGCATTTTAAGGTACATTTTTCTAAAAGGGCAATTCCCCTTGAGCAACCTGGAATAGAGTGCTTTACTGGAGGCCACGACTGTGCATACTAAGCATACTAAGATTTGAAGATACAACCTTTGTGCTTCGATTTGTTTTCGGTATTTATTTATTTAAGAATAGTTTAGGACAGTTTACGCAAAATGTATATTCTGTCATCATCTTTTAACAAAAGGAATTTATGTCTTGAAGACAAAACATGTTTTTGCAGTTCCATTTGATTCCACAGAGGTGTGAAAATCACATGCTGTACATTTAAAAAAAATAATATTTTTTACTACATACAGTGCCCTCCACTAATATTGGCACCCTTGGTAAATATGAGCAAAGGTGGATGTGAAAATAAATCTGCATAATTTATCCTTTTGATCTTTCATTTAAAAAATCACAAAATTCTAACCTGTCATTGAAGTAAAACAATATAACCTGGGGGTGAAATCTCAATTTGTAATAAATGTTTTTCTCTAGTTCACGTTGGCCACTATTATTGGCACCCAATTATCCTTTTCCCAAGATAACAGTTCTGAGTTTTCTCCAACAACGTCTAATGAGTTTGGAGAACACCTGACCAGAGATCAGAGACCATTCTTTCATACAAAATCTTTCTAGATTCTCCAGAATCTCTCTCTTCCCAGCTTCATGTTAGTGCTTCTTCTCTTCAGTTTCTATAGAGGGTTCAGGTCAGGGAACTTGGAAGGTCATTGTAGAAGTTTCATTCTGTGCTCAGTGACACAATTTTGTGTTGATTTTGATGTTTGTTTTGGATCATCGTCCTGCTGGAAGATGCAACCTCGGCCCATTATAAGATTTCCAACAGAGGCAGTCGGGTTTTGATTTTTTATTTGCTGGTATTTGATAGAATCCATGAAGCCATGTATCTAAACAAGATGTCCAGGACCTCCGGCAGAAAAGTAGGACTGCAACATTAAAGACCCAGCAGTATTTTTAACCGTGGACATGGGGTACTTTTTTATCCCTGTCTGCACCAAAACCATCTGGAGGGTTAGCTGCCAAAAAGCTCATTTTTAGTTTCATCTGACCATAGTAGCCAGTCCTGTTTGAAGTTCCAGTCATGTCTGAAAAGTGAATTTGCTGGAGTTTGTTTTTGGTTGAGCCTGGAGGATTTTTCTTGAAACCCTCTGGAACAACATGTGGTGATGTAGGGGCTGTTTGATCATTTTATTTTAGGCTTTCTGACCCCAAGACTCAAGAATTCTCCAGCTGTGATCCCTGGAGAGTCTTTGGCCACTCAAACTCTCCTCCTTATCGTGCATTAGGATGATATAGACACACATCCTCTTCTAGGCAGATTTGTAACATCTTTAGTTGATTGGAACTTCTTAATTATTACCCTGATGGTGGGAATGGGGATTCTCAATGCTTTAGCTCTTTTCTTACAGCCAATTTCTATTTTGTGACGCTCAACAAACTTGTTCTGCACATCAGAACTACATTCTTTGGTTTTACTTCTTGTGATGGATGATTAAGGGAATTTGGCCTTTGTGTCCTCATATTTATTATCATGTGGAACAGAAAGCCATGGCTGGACAATTTTATACTCATGGCCACCCTGGTGTGCTAAAAAAAAAAAAAAAAAAAAAAAAAAATATATATATATATATATATATATATATATATATATATATATATTAATGGGAATATACTTCAGAGATATTTTACTTAGACACATTTCTAGGGGTGCCAATAATTGTGGCCAACGTGAACTAGAGAGAAACATTGACTTCATAAAGAAATTCTCCCCCCAGTTTCTATCGTTTTACTTCAATGAAAGGTTCGAATTTTGTGATTTTTTCGAATGAAAGATCTAAAGTATAAACAATGCAGATTTATTTTCACAGTCACATTTGCTCCTATTTACCAAGGGTGCCAATATTAGTGGAGGTCACTGCATTTTGGTTTTGTATTCCATTATAAATATCCAAACGTTCTTAAATCAATAATTGTGGCCAACGTGAACTAGAGAAAAACATTAACTTCATAAAGAAATTCTCCCCCCAGTTTCTATAATTTTACTTCAATGAAAGGTTCGAATTTTGTGATTTTTTCGAATGAAAGATCTAAAGTATAAACAATGCAGATTTATTTTCACAGTCACATTTGCTCATATTTACCAAGGGTGCCAATATTAGTGGAGGGCACTGCATTTTGGTTTTGTATTCCATTATAAATATCCAAACGTTCTTAAATCAATATACCTTTACTTCAGAAGCAAAATGACAAGATATTAAAGGGTTACACTACCCCTAAATGAAAATTTCATCATTAATCACTTACCCCCATGTTGTAAAAGCGTTGTCTTCGGAACACAATTTAAGATCTTTTGGATGAAAACCAGAAAGTTTGTGACTGTCCCATTGACTGACAAGTAAATAACACTGTCAAGGCCCAGAATGACATCAACAAATATGAAAGACAATGTCAAAATAGTCAAATATAAACAAATAGCTGAAATACTCCACTATTTTTGCTCATACAGATAAGAGTTAGACATAATTGGAAACAGCAAAGAGTTTACTTTTTTGCAGACTAACAGTAAAAACAGAACATTTGTGTTTTTGTAAAATAAAGCAAACAGATGCGCGTTGTCATCTCGGTTCTCGGTTTCCTTTCCGCAAACTCGTTTGTGGAGCGCCACGCCTCACATCCATTTTAAATCTGTTAATTATTTAAGTCAGATATATTTCAAATATATATACCTTCACATATAGGCTATAATTGTAATTTTTTTCATGACAACAAATTTTATTTTTAATGTAACTTACATATACAGTTTACATCATCCTAGAGACCTATTTTGACCCAGGGTTTAAAAACCTGTGTCCTAGGCTGTAGATCCATGCAGAAACTTGTAAACGATGATCTTATAGTTGTGGCATCACTGTTTAGTGACGCCATGGAATGATCCGGGAAAAGTTTTTTTTGTCAGTGTCGGTCACAGTACCTTTTAACTGCTGTTTTGGATCCAGCAATTATTCATTTACAAATTAAGCGCTAACAGTGTTGTTTACTTGGCAGTCAATGGGACAGTCACAAACCTCCTGTTTTTCATCCAAAATATCTTAAATTGTGTTCCGAAGACAAACAAAGCTTTTACGGGAATGACATAGGGGTAAGTGATTAATGAAAACATTTTCATTTTGTGGTAGAGTAACCCTTTAAGTGTTGTTTCTGAAAAAACGAATCAAAATGAAACAAATTTTTGTTTAAAAAAAATAAATAAATGCATATTGGGTTTCACTTTATTTTGATGGTATCTTTAACACATTCTGTTGACTATAAGTATTGTTGCACCTTCATGTCTACTAACTCTCAATAGACTGGTAGGGCTAAGGTTCAGAGGCAGTGTGTAAACGTGATTGACACAACGTAAGTCGGATGAAAATTTCAGGCTCAGTGTGCAATGACCTTTAGTGACCTAATACTCTGATGAGAGTTAGTTGACATGTAGGTGCAACGTTACTTAGTGTCAACAGAATGTTCAAAAGGGACCATCAAAATAAAGTATTACCAATTGTTTTTCTCTTTGAATAAAGTACATTTTTCTTTCCCCATTTTTCTTTCTTTTTTTTTAAGCAGAATAAATGAAAATGACCCTATATTGGAGTATTTTAAAAATGTTGTGGCTCTTGCAAGCTTTATAACGGTAGTTAATAGCTGTTAAGAATTTAAAATCCAATCAAAGTGCATCCATTAATCATAAAAAGTGTTCCACATGGCTCTGAGGGTTAATAAAGACCTTTTTAAGTGAATCGATGTGTTTGAGTAAGGAAAATTTCCATATTTAAAACTTCATGAACTGTAATCTCTAGTTCCCCTTTCAGTCGAATCACTTCGACGTTACATTGGGATCTTGCTTGAGAGACCGATCATCTCTGAGCCTTATATAAAAAGGCCAATTGCAAATTGGCGACTGGACGTGCGCGCCGGCCACGCCCCCGTACATACGGGTATATAAGATGGCACCACTCAGTCAGACTTTTTCTTTCAGAGCCGATGTGTCGAGCCTCTACGAGTAGAAACTTCAAAAAGAAAATAAAAAGAGTTCCAGAGTTCCTGCTCTCTCTCCCGCCGGCGCGGTCCCTGCGGGCAGCCGTTTTTACGGCTTCAAAAAAGCCTATTGCTTTCCAGCGAGCAGCCCCGAGTGCACACCGCCCCGCGGTTCCTCCCTGGGCAATCCGGGGTCACAAAAGAGCAATTTCTCACGGCCGAATCAGACGTTCTTTTCAGAATGGCTCTTCGGCCTGTACGTTTCTGGGTGTGGTAGTTTCCTCACTCCTGCGGACGGACATGAACGCTGCCTCACGTGCCTGGGCTTTGAGCACGCTCAGGCAGCGTTCACGAATGGATCATGCCTGCACTGTGAATGCATGTCCATGGCCATGCTGAAGTCCCGCCGCTCGTTCGCGAGCCGGCTCCCCCCGCCTTCCTCCCGCGGCCGGTCGTTAAGCCGTCAATGCTTTTCGGCCACCGCAGGGAGGCCCGGGGGGGACATCCAGGTTATAGTAGAGAACGTTCCGCCGGCCCGTAAAGCCCTGCGGTCTTCTCTATATCAGCGTGGTCCCGTCGAGCTCCCGCAGCAGTACGCTTCCCCGCCCGCTGGGCTGAGCGTCTCCTTCGGGGCTCCTGCGGAGGATGAGATGTCTATCGCTGCATCAGAGGGAGAGTCAGACGGTGAGGCCTCCGCCCCTTTGGTGCAGCGCCCCTCCGCGGTCGCTGTCCTTTCGGAGGCGGACGCCGAACTGTCGGCTATAGGCTTGGAGGTTCCTAATGAGCCTCCGGCCAATCCCTCTAGGCTGGATGACTGGTTCCTGGGGAGGGCACCAGCGGCACCGCCGCGCTCTCTCCCGGTCCCTTTCTTTCCGGAGGAGCTGTCCAAATCGTGGCGCGCTCCGTATTCATTTAGAGCGTGCTCCAGCTCCTCTCCCCTCGCCACTCTCGATGGCGGGGCAGCCAAAGGGTACGTGGCGATCCCTCAGGTTGAGCGCGCCGTGGCGGTGCATCTTTGCCCACGCGGCACTGCCACCTGGCGGAGTCGTCCGCGTCTCCCTTCCCGAGCCTGTAGGGCCTCCTCCGGCCTAACGGAGTGGGCTTTCCACGCTGCCGGGCAGGCTGCCACCGCCCTGCATGCCATGGCGACTTTACAAGTGTACCAGGCGCAGGCTCTCAAACACCTGCACGAGAGTGGTCCCGACCAAGGGACATTCGAGGAACTCCGCGCCGCCACCGACTTCGCCCTTCGGGCCACGTAGGTCACGGCGCGTTCCCTTGGTCAGGTGATGTCCACCTGTGTGGTCCAGGAACGGCACCTATGGCTGACCCTGGCTCAGATGGCAGAGCCCGACAAAGCACGCTTTCTCGACTCTCCTGTCTCCCAGGGTGGCCTGTTCGGCGACACCGTGGAGGACTTTGCCCAGCAGTTCTCCGCGGTCCAGAAGCAGACGGAGGCCATAAGACACATCTTGCCCCGCCGCGAAGCAAGGACTCCCTTTCCGCCGCCTGGGTCTCCGCCTCCGCCTGCCCGTCGCCGAGGGCGTCCCCCCGCGGCCCCTAAACCAGCACCAGCTCCGTCCCCCGCTGAGATCCATGAAGCGGGACTCGCGGCCCGACGTCGAGCTGGCCGCAGGAGAGGGACGCCGCCCGCTCCTCAGGGTTCTGCGAAGAACACCCGCAGGCGAGCTACGAAGCGTCCCTGAGACGGGCACCCCGGAGGTGAAGAAATCTGCTCTTTCGGGGGCGAGGACATCTCCGCTCCCAACCCCGGTGGAGGGCCGGGGGTTGCTGTGCACCCATATAACATCGCCGCCGGCCTACGGGTCGGCGGTACCCACAAAGTCACAAAAAGAGCTGAATTTCTCACCTCCGGGGCTCCGGCCCCGGGTTACCTTCCTGAGCAGTGTTTCCACTCCTCGGAACCAGACCCGGATATCGCCAGCGCGGGAACCAGGGAAGAAGGTAAGCGTTGCTTCATGCAGCCAGACTTTTCTCCAGGACGTTCATCCTTCTGGGATCAGTCCCCTTCCCCTTCCCCTTCCCCTTCCCCCCCCAGGCTGCCCCACCGTGGTCACGTCGGTCAACGTTCCCTTGATACCCCTGTCGACTCGGCTGGGGACCTGGCTTCAGCTTCCCAGCCCATCGCAGTGGTTGATACAGACGGTACGTCTCGGCTATGCGATACAATTCGCCAGGCGTCCCCCCAGGTACAGAGGCGTACTTCACACTACTGTCCAATCAGACACACATGCCGCTGTCCTGCGTGCGGAGGTTGCAGTCCTACTGGCGAAGGATGCAATCGAGCCTATCCCTCCAGCCGAGATGAAGTCAGGGTTCTACAGTCCCTACTTCATCGTGCCCAAAAAGAGCGGTGGGTTAAGACCCATCCTGGATCTCAGAGCACTGAATCGGTCCCTTCTCAGGCTGCCGTTCAAGATGCTCACCACGAGGCGCATGCTCACATGCATCCGCCCCCAGGATTGGTTTGCAGCCATCGACCTGAAGGACGCGTACTTTCATGTCTCGATTCTTCCTCGACACAGGCCCTTCCTACGGTTTGCTTTCGAGGGTCGAGCGTATCAGTACAAAGTTCTCCCGTTCGGCCTGTCCCTCTCTCCCCGCGTCTTCACGAAGGTCGCGGAGGCAGCCCTGTCCCCTCTTTGGCAGGCAGGCTTTCGCATCCTCAACTATCTCGACGACTGGCTTCTCATAGCTCACTCACGGGATCTGTTGTGCGAACAGAGGGACCTGGTGCTCCAGCACCTCAGCCGTCTGGGCCTTCAGGTCAACCGAGAAAAGAGCAAACTCTCCCCAGTGCAGAGAATCTCTTTTCTCGGTGTGGAGCTGGACTCGGTCGAAATGACAGCCCGCCTCACCAACGAGCGTGCGTCATCAGTGCTGAAGTGTCTGGAAAAAATCAGGCACAAAACAGCAGTTCCTCTCAAAACATTTCAGAGGCTCCTGGGGCATATGGCAGCTGCAGCCGCGGTCACGCCGCTGGGCTTGCTTCATATGAGACTGCTTCAGCGCTGGCTACACGATCGAGTCCCGAGATGGGCATGGCACCGTGGCACACTCCGGATTGGCGTTTCCCCGCAGTGTCGCCGCCTATTCAACCCGTGGTCCGACCTTGCTTTCCTATGGGCAGGGGTGCCCCTGGGACAAGTGTCCAGGCATACCGTGGTCTACACGGATGCCTCCACCACAGGTTGGGGTGCTGTATGCAACGGGCAAGCAGCATCGGGCTCCTGGACAGGACCTTAACTGCAGTGGCACATCAACTGCCTCGAGTTGTTGGCAGTGTTTCTGGCCCTTCGCCACTTCCGACTGGGGTTGCGTCAGAAGCACGTGCTTGTGCAGCACTGCGACCGTAGCTTACATCAACCGCCAGGGTGGTCTTCGCTCCCGTCGCATGTCCCAACTCGCCCGCCATCTGCTCCTTTGGAGTCAAACGTGGCTGAAATCGCTACGTGCCATTCATATTCCGGGGGAACTCAACCGTGCAGCCGATCAGCTCTCACAGCAGTCCACCCACCCTGGAGAATGGCGACTCCACCCCGAGACAGTCCAGCTGATTTGGAGCCATTTCGGGGAGGCCCAGATAGACCTGTTTGCCTCCCCCGAATCCTCCCACTGCCGGTTGTTCTATTCCCTCTCCGAGGCCCCCCTCGGCAGGGATGCACTGGCACAAAGCTGGCCTCCGGGGCTCAAGTACGCCTTTCCCCCAGTGAGCCTCCTTGCACAGACCCTGTGCAAGATCAGGGAGGACGAGGAGCAGGTCCTGCTGGTTGCGCCATACTGGCCCACCCGGACCTGGTTCCCAGAACTTATTTCCCTCGCGGCAGCTTCTCCCTGGAAAATCCCCTTGAGGAAAGACCTTCTGTCTCAGGGGATGGGCACAATTTGGCACCACGCCCCGATCTTTGGAACCTGCATGTCTGACTCCTGGACGGGACGCCTCAGACCTCGCTGGCCTCCCACAGGCCGTGATCAACACGATCACTCAGTCCAGGGCCCCCTCTACAAGGCAGGCCTATGCACTGAGGTGGGGTCTGTTCGTCGACTGGTGTTCCTCTCGAGCAGAGGACCCCCAGAGATGCACGATTGCAGTTGTGCTTTCCTTCCTGCAGGAGAAGTTGGAGCGCAGGCTGTCCCCTTCGACTCTCAAAGTATACGTCGCAGCTATCGCGGCGCATCACGATGCAGTAGATGGAACATCCCTAGGTAAGCACCCACTGGTCGTGAGGTTCCTCAGAGGTGCCAGGAGGCTCAATCCTCCCAGACCGCACCTCATACCCTCTTGGGACCTCTCCGTCGCCCTCCGTGGCCTGCGGGACGCCCCATTTGAGCCCCTCGCCTCAGTCAAGCTGAAATATCTGTCACTTAAGACAGCGCTCCTGATGGCATTGGCCTCCATCAAGAGGGTAGGGGACCTACAAGCCTTCTCTGTCGACGAAGCGTGCCTGGAGTTCGGGCCCGGCGATTCTCACGTTATCCTGAGACCCCGGCCCGGTTATGTGCCCAAGGTTCCCACCACGCCTTTCCGCGATCAGGTGGTGAACCTGCAAGCTCTGCCCCTGAAGGAGGCAGACCCAACCGCTGCGCTTCTGTGCCCAGTTCGCGCTCTACGCACTTACGTGGACCGCACTCAGCCCTTTAGACGCAGCCAGCAGCTCTTTGTCTGTTTTGGAGGTCAGCAGAAAGGGAATGCTGTCTCTAAACAGAGGTTGGCCCACTGGGTGGTTGAAGCCATCTCCCTATCCTATTTGTATCAGGGAGAGCCATGCCCCTTAGGACTTCGAACCCATTCCACAAGTGTTGCCTCGTCCTACGCGTTGGCTCATGGCGCCTCTCTAACAGACATCTGCAGAGCTGCGGGTTGGGCGACACCTAATACCTTCGCCAGGTTTTACAACCTCTGCGTAGAGGCCGTGTCCTCCCGTGTCTTGACATAGACACCAGGCAAACGGGAGACCGGCTGGTGCCGGCTTGCTGCGCCACTCCTTCGGGATCCGTGCGCTATCTCCCAGTTGTTCCCTTGAAAGAAGCGAACCTGGGTCCTCCATGCCCCGCAGTCAGCCTAGTGCGGAGTAGATACTGACTGTGCTCCTGCCGGGTCTCCTTCGCCCCGCAGGTTGTGGCAAAATATCTCAGTATCTTCCCCAGTCAGCCAGAAGGCCGTGGTTTTCCTCGTGTACCCCTAGTTCTGGGTACACCGATTATCTCATTCCACATGTAAAATACCTCAGGCGCTCCGCCCCCCAACCCTGCTTCAGTACATCTGGCAACTCGTACCCGCCTGCGGACACGTCCGAGAAACCTGTCTGCACGTGGCGTAGGGCGTAACGCGGCGCCAGGTTCGTGGCCTTTTCCATGGGTCCTAGTTCCCAATGTAACGTCGAAGTGATTCGACTGAAAGGGGAACGTCTAGGTTACGAAGGTAACCCTCGTTCCCTGAAGGAGGGAACGGAGACGTTACATTCCCCTGCCACGACCTGCCGTCGCGCTGACGCCGGGCTCTTCGGCAAAAGCCTGACTGAGTGGTGCGTCCACTCGCCAATTTGCAATTGGCCTTTTTATATAAGTCTCAGAGATGATCGGTCTCTCAAGCAAGATCCCAATGTAACGTCTCCGTTCCCTCCTTCAGGGAACGAGGGCTACCTTCGTAACCTAGACGTTTCTGTTAACTGTCATATGCACGTTAATGGAAGAGTGGCGCTAACAACATTAGCACGTATGCTAACGTGTGTGCAAACTGTATGTGTGTGTGTGTCTTTGAGGGAGAGAGAGCGGGATAAATAGAGTATGTGTTTTGCGTACATAATAAAATATAAGTTTGTGGCAAAAATGAGGAAATAATCTATCATTTTTATCCTGTTGTTTACGGTATTTATTTGTTTGGCCAGTGTCATTGTGGGTTTTGGTTCTTTTGCTGTTTTAGGCTGCAAGGAATAACTGAAATCATGTGGCGAAGTGATATAGACATGTGATGTGGTCAAGAGCTGCCTGGAACTACGTTCACCGTGCATTTCCCAAAAATAATTTGTCAGCGAATCAGATTCAAGCATTCAACAGTCCTGTAGTATAAATGCAGTTATGTGGTTTTATGATGGATGAATGCACTTTATTGGGCTTCAATATCTCAAAACCCATTCACTGCCATTATAAAGCTTAGAAGAGCCAGGACAGTTTTTATAATTCTCACTGAAGGTGAGTAATCAAAATTTTTGGATGAACTATCCCTCTAATTTTTTAATATTCTAGATGCTTGTGATACTTCGTAAATGTATCTTGAGAACGTTTAGTTATTTGTAGTGAAAAACAAGAAAAAAAAACTTATAAATAAATAAGAAAATAACTGTTTACAGTTCACATTTGACCACTGTGTTAATGCTAATACTCCACATCAGCAATCAACAGTTTTATACTAACATGCTAAACCTGTGACTATCAGCACAAAGAACATTTGTATTCACATGCTGTAGTTAATTACGGTCTATCAAGCGTTTATAAACTCACTTTCTCTCCGTCATTGATGTTGTATTAAAGTGTTTGATGCAATTAAGGAGCATTTTGTTTTTTGGCTCGTAGAACTGAAGCACACAAGCAAGAAAGACTCTATTATGAATATCCAATTTTGGAATATGATTGCTATCTACTCTCAATCAAAATTTTGTACCAGCCGACTGTCCTTCCTTCACCGTTATTGACCTTCATTCCATTCCAAATCTGAATGACCTTCTTCTGTTGAAAACAGAATTTTTGTTTATTTTGTATTCATTTGTTGTCCGTATATTGTAAGTCAGCGATGCCTAATCACTATTGTTTTAAGTAAATAATGACCTTTTTTTTTTTTTTGGGATGAACTGTCCCTTTAAATTTAGACTGTGATGTTTCCATGTTAAACATTAGGAATATAACATGAGTTCCCTAAAGGGGCTGAATCAACTTATCAAGTAATATTACAATTTTTTTCATTTCTATGACATCTAAACAAGTGTGCTGTGATATTAGCGATATTAAATGTGCTGCAAGCAATATTTTCATAACTTCTGCCAGATTTAGCCACAGATTGTTTTTGCTGTTTACACAGCCTAGGGTTATTGCAGAAAGACCTATATCTGTGAAATATGTCAGGGAGTGTTTCTGAGTGATATTTTATAGCAGTTCCCCTTTAACTTCGATTTTACAGGTACTTCTCTGTGTTCCTGCATTCTACAGATGCTGCAGATCCAATCAAGATAGATGATGGAGAATATAATGTGCTCTGAATTGAATCGTTAGAAATTGCTAAGGATAAACAATACTAATTGTAGGGTGGGAATTCCACTTATGTCAGTACTGTTGACTTCCAACAAATTATTATAATTTTCCTGCCAGGGAAGGAGGTCTAATATCTAAAAATAGTTGTTTGTTTGTTTATTTGTTTTCCTTGGTCATGTATGATATTATTTATCAGATGTCTGAAAGATGTAAAAAAAAAAAGAAGAGATCAAATAGTTTTCCCGTCGTTCATGCAAATTTATATTGTCATACAGTTGTCAGTGGAGGTCTGAACTCATTTCACCATCTCTGCTACCTTCATCCTTTTTTAATTTCATCCTTCAATATCTTTATATCTTTCCCTATTCTCATCTTCCTGTTCTTCTGTCTCGGGTGCTGCCTTGTACACTGCTATTTAATGGTTGAGGAAATCGGATTGCAGAGGCCTCAGACCTGTAATCTTTCACCTCTGGCCTCATAAAAATGGCACGCATCTCAGCATCTTTCTACCGCACCGTCTCTCTCCTCGTCAGCCCATTAAATAAGCCATAGAATGTGCTTGGTTGATTATGACACACTGAAATCATCCATTTGATTTTTGTAGAATAAAAAAAAAACAATGATAAGGGCAAAATAAATGTAGTTGGGGTTTAAAGGCTTCACTGAGAAATGCAGTGGAAAAGGGTGGAGTGTGTTTGTCAGTGTTGACTTCCAGAATAACTGCTAAGTACTCTTAAAGGGATAGGTTTATCCAAAGATAAAAATTCTGTCATTAATTACTCGCCCTCATGTCATTCCAAACCTGTAAGACCTTTGTTTATCTTTGGAACACACATTTAGATGATTTTGTTAAAGTCCTACAGTTTTCTGACCCTGCATGGACATCAACGTAACTGACACATTCAAGGCCTAGAAAAGTAGTAAGGACATCCTTAGAATAGTGACATAGGTGGTTCAACAGGAAGCTATGAGAATACTTTTTGTGCACATAGAAATAAAAAATAATGACTTTATTGAACTATTTCTTCTCCTCAGTGTTAGTCGCCGCCGTGTATTCAATTTACTTTAAAATATAATTTATTCCTGAATTTTCAGCAGCCAATATTCCAGTCCAGACTCTTTAGAAATCATTCTAATATGCCAAAACTTACTGACCCCAAACTTAGGTAGTGTATATTATATTTATACAGTGGGGAAAATAATTATTTGATCCCCTGCTGATTTTGTATGTTTGCCCACTGAGAAAGAAATAATCATTCTACAATTTTAATGGTAGGTTTATTTTAACAGTCAGAGACAGAATAACAACAAAAAATCCAGAAAAACACATTTAAAAAAAGTTATAAATTGATTTGCATTTTAATGAGTGAAATAAATAGTTGATGCCCTATCAGTGAGCAAGATTTCTGGCTCCCAGGTGTATTGAGGTGAGATTAGGTCTCTTAAAGGGAGTGTTCCTAATCTCAGTTTGTGACCCGTATAAAAGACATCTTTCCACAGAAGCAATCAATCAATCAGATTCCAAACTCTCCACCATGGCCGAGACCAAAGAGCTGTCCAAGGATATCAGGGACAAGATTGTTGGAATGGACTACAAGACCATCGCCAAGCAGCTTGGTAAGAAGGTGACAACAGTTGGTGCGATTATTCGCAAATGGAAGAAACACACAATAACTGTCAATCTCCCTCAGTCTGGGGCTCAATGCAAGATCTCACCTCTTGGAGGTTTAATGATCATGAGAACAGTGAGGAATCAGCCCAGAACTATGCAGGAGGAACTTGTCAATGATCTCAAGGCAGCTGGGACCATAGTCACCAAGAAAACAATTGGTAACACACTACACCATGGAGGATTGAAATCCTGCAGTGCCCGCAAGGTCCCCTGCTCTAGAAAGCACATGTACAGGCCCAATGAATATCTGAATGATTCTGAACTGAGTGAAAGTGTTGTGGTCAGATGAGACCAAAATCGAGCTCTCTGGCATCAACTCAACTCGCCGTGTTTGGAGGAGGATGAATGCTGCCTATAACCCTAAGAACACCATCCCCACCATCAAACATGGAGGTGAAAACATTATGCTTTGGGGGTGTTTTTCTGCAAAAGGAGACAAGACAACTGCACCGCATCAAACGGAAGACCTCAAATGGGTCGTGGATGGGTATTCCAGCATGACAATGACCCAAAACACATGGCCAAGCAACAAAGGAGTGGCTCAAAGAGAAGCACATTAAGGTCTCCAGACCTTAATCCTATAGAAAATCTGTGGAGGGAGCTGAATGTTTGAGTTGCCAAATGTCAGCCTCGAAACCTTAATGACTTGGAGAAGATCTACAAAGAGGAGTAGGACAAAAACCCTCCTGAGATGTGTGCAAACCTGGTGACCAACTACAAGAAACGTCTGTGATTGCCAACAAGGGTTTAGCTAAGTATTGTTTTGCGAAGGGGTCAAATACTTATTTCACTCATTAAAATGCAAATCAATTTCTAACTTCTTTTTTTAATTTTTTTTTTTTTTTTTGTTCTCTTTCATCTCTCTCGACATACCATTAACCTTTTGAGCGGTACGGTCCCACATATGGGATTCTAATTTCTGTGCCCCTGAGAGTACGGTCCCACATATGGGATTTAGAACGTTCGGTGACGTCACGCAACTGTCAAATTCAAACTGCGCTTTGGCGCGCTGGCTGGTGATGAGTCAGAGACGGACAAGCTCTGCGCTTGTCATTTAATCACAACTATGCAGTGTTTTTAACCACATAACGCTTTTTTTAGGTTTCAGACATTTAAATACACATAATTACTAGTAAAAGGAGACATTTAGAGTTTGTAAAATACACCGGTCTATGGAAGCAGCAAATAACAATCTATTCAAATATAATTTGCCGATGTGTTTTATTCATATCACATACACATATGCTAAGTAACTAAAAAGTTCCCTCTATTCCTCTTCTAGTTCACCAGCTTACTTGCATGTATTTCGGGAGAAACGGATGAATGTTCCTGCTGTAAATCCGGCTGACAGGACTCTGAACGGCAGCGCGAACAAACATGGCCGCACCCATCTCACGTTACAGATTACGATCCAGATCATTTATATAGGGTTTTAAACGACGAAACCTAATAATTCACTCATATTTGTGAATCGGAATATTAGATAGTTCATGGCATGGTAAGCAAGTGTGTGAGTATTCTGGATAAAAAAGGAAAAAGGAAATAAAAGCGATCTATCTGTCATACAGTGTTATTGTGTCTGTGTTGTGTCACGTGACAAGCTTGAAGCGTCGCCATGGAAACAATAAGGACGAACATTCTAAAATAACGGTCGCTTAAAAAAAACTCACTCTCGGGGGTCCGCTAGAATATTTTAAACTCACCACTGAAAGGGTTAAATGATAGACTAATCTTTTATTTGTCAGTGGGCAAACGTACAAAATCAGCAGGGGATCTAAAAATTACTTTTCCAACTGTATAAAAAGCAGTACCCAATGATCAACCGCTTTTTTGTTTGGATCTGTTTAGCAAGTCTCTAAAACTATATTGCATCAGAATATACTTGTGGCTGAAGCATAGCAATGCAGTGATCAGTATTTATTTGTTTTTGTTTTTTGTGCTTAACATACAGCACCCAAGTGGAGATGCTTGAATGAGGTTGCAATGAGTGAAAAAAAAGCTCTCAACAAGATATCACGACAAAACGTGCTCTACCAAATGGTCGAAAGGGCCATTAAAGGGTTAATTATGCCATTAATCTTGTTTATGTGAAAATGATAATCATTTAATGACTCTGTCTTTTCTGGCTCCTGCTCTGACCACCTTCACACCACAACATTTCAATACGCACAAAAGAGAAAGATTCAGAGAGAGAAAAATTGCAGTTCTGTGTGTGGGGACAAAGCGTACTCCAGATTGCTTTGAGGGCGGCTAAGAAAAACAGCCATTTTGTTAAGAGAGGAGCATTTCTGAGAGAGAGAGAGAGAGAGAGAGAGAGAGAACAGAATTGATTGAGAAGTGCAAAATGTTGCTCTTCGAAACAGAAACACTCTGTAGTGCAGCCAGATTGCGGGTTAACGTGTCGCATGCAAGTGCGGTGCAGCTCGTACCGCAGAGGCATTTGCAACTGTAATAATCAAGCAGCACTAAAGCGCTCCACTGTATTCGTCTGGCCCTTCCTCTGCCTGCTGTTTGTAAATTCTGCCATGGCAAGCAGTGGTCACATTTGCATGAAATTGACTTGTTTAAATAACCATAAAACATTCAGGCAAAAAAAAAAAAAAAAAAAAAGCAACGCTTCTGTTGTATCCGTACCATCACTCTCGCATTCATCTTGGAAGTCCATTAAAAATATCACATTATTCCTTCTGTGGGCGCGTTGAGCGTGGCAGCGGTTGCAGATGATCTGAGGGATGAATATAAATCACTGAGGAACGGAGACGGATGGAGATGAAGAGTTTAGTGGATTCATTCCACTATCCGTTCGTCGCATCTCATTCCATAGCCATTTCTGCCAACTTTCGACATCTTTCTAATGGCATTACACCCATCTGTGTACCACCCCCCGCCAGCCATTTTCAGCCACGGAGGACGTTTTTGTGTGCTGTTGAAAGGAAGAACTGCCTTAAAACAGCTTCGAATTCAGTTCAAACGGGTATGGTTAGAAATTATATTGAGTGGAGAATCGACTCCTGTCTTGTTGGAACTGTTAAATACATTTAAAGTGAATAGGCCCAGCATGGGAGGAACCATTTCTTTACTTTTTGTGTGCGTATGTCTCACTTGCGGTTATTGAAGGCCAGCCAGGTATTACTATGTGCAGCTGTGCTTTAATCGATCGAGGGTAAAATCTCAAGCTACTTGAAGTAGAAAGCAGTCCCTGTGGAGCATCAAAGTAGTGGACCTTTGACTAGTCCATGCAGTAGATAGTTAGGAGCCACCGAGGAATGGCATGTAAAGTAAGCAATCACAGTTTGTTACAATAATAGACACAATATGGCATGCGTTAATATGTAAAGGGTTGAATTTAGTAATGTTCTCATTATTAACTGGTAGAAATTTGTTAACCAGTAGAGATTTCTCTAGAGATTGTCTCTGTTGTGGTTACAAGCTCACATGATGTTTGTTGTGCTACGTGGTCAAGAAAACGTAACGTTTGCACACGTTTTTAAGCATTGGAGTTTAAAAGCAAGTGGTTTTAAGATGCTGTGGGGAAAGAGAGTGTTTTCTCTTCTGTCAGAGAGGCACATGCACTCAAGGATTTATAGAGTGTAGGTAGTATTGAACGGAGTTATTTTTGCCGCTTTATAGGTCTTGAACGGTTAAATACACACACCTTTTGGAAGTATCTTCGTAAATACAGTAATTTAGGTCTTCAGTGAAAGCAAACCGCTGAGAAAAAAAAAAACACTCGTAACAGTAAATTGGATCTTGGCAGCTCTTAAATTGACAGCAGTCTAATATTGCAGTCTTGCATGTTAATCAAAAAACAAAACAAACAAACAAAAAAAAAAGAGAAATCTCTTGACTAAATCACTTTTGTGACTTTAAGAAGAAGAAATATATGACCCTGAACCACAAATCCAGTTATAAGGCTTTTTGAATAAATAAATGATTTATAAATAATCTGAGAGCTGAATAAATAAGCTTTCCGTTGATGCATGGTTTTTTAGGATATGACAATATTAGGCCAAAATACAACTATTTAAAAAATCTTGAATGTGAGGGTACAAAAAATAAAAATATTGTCTTTAAAGTTGTCCAAGTGAAGTTATTAGCAATGCATATTACTAATCAAAAATTAAGTTTTGATATATTTAGGGTAGGAAATTTTAATATATATACAAAAAAAAAAAAAATAAATAAATATGGAAGCTTTTATTTGCTAAAAAATACAGCATTTCTTTAAATAAAAAATACATAATTTTAGTCAGTTTTTAATAAATAATTACAGTAAAAATAATTTTTCCAATTAAAAATAAAAAATAATATATAATTAATATGATTTAATGTATTAATGTAATGGCAAGGCTGAATTTTTTGAAGGCTAAATCACTCCCGTCTTCACTGTCACATAATCCTTCAGAAAGAATTATTTATATTATTTTTATTTATATTTTCTTATTCTGAATTAAAAGAAAAAGAAAAAAAGTTGTGCACAGAAGATCAACAGAAGAAGTACTAGTTCTAGAATCAGTTGATTTCCACAAAGAAATTGGTTCATTCCAGTTACAAAACCTACAAATACAAAAATACAAAATATTATAAAAAAGGTACAATAAAATCACCATAAAAATGAAAAAAGTTGGATAATCTAGTTAACCTAATGTTTTAAGTAATCTGCACTGCAAAAAAAGGCTTATCCTACTTTGTATTTTTGTCTTGTTTCTAGCCAAAATATCCCAAAAAAATTAATTCAAGATGCATTGACTAGATAAGCAAAATGACAAAATGCACTTTATTTAGTTTTTTCCCCCTGGATACCAGACTAAATATCTTATTTCATTTTTGCTTATCTAGTAAATGCATCCTAATTTAAGAATTTTTAGATATTTTGACTAGAAACAAGACAAAAACACTAAGTAAGATAAGCCTTTTTTTGCAGTGTGAAGGTCATCATTTTTGTGATGACTAGTTTTATGCGGTGAATCATGGCTTGTTTCATCTAGTTGTATGTTGAAAATCTCTCAATTACACTTTTGAATGACTGCGCAGTTTGCTGTTAAGCAAAGAGAACATCTTGAAAATGTAGAAAATGTGAAAGGTGGTATTTCAGAGCGATGTCGAGCATGTACAGATCCTCATCTTGTGTCCTCTTCTCAGAAAAAGGACAAATTCCTGTAGGCCGTATCCAATAAGGTAGTGATGAAGACCCTGGTGAATTACATTTTTTCTAACAGTAGTGAAGCATTGCACCCTGTTTTTGTCTGACAGGAGAAAGGCAAAGTTTGTTCTGGCTGGAAAAAAAATCTCTCTATATAAAGAAGAGGAGAGAAGCTAAGTCAAGGTCTGCAGATCTGATCTGAGTGTGACATTGAAGTCAAACAAAGGTATTTTGAGAGAGGGGACATGAATGTGTCAGGCTCTGACTGCAGGAAAGGCTCTCCGGGATAGGTTTAGAAGTCTAATTCACCTCCCTGCACCCAATCGGGGATAGTGCTATTCTAAACCCCTTGAGAAGTCTCACATATTGCTCAGATACTAAAAGCATCATAGATTTGCTCTCATTAATTAATAAATGTGTACAAGTTGTGTATTTGTGTGCACAGAAAACGTTCACACACAAAATTTCCACCCTCATTTTAATGTTGATAAATCCATATTATACTAAATGAGGGCGCACATGCCCGCAGGTAGTTAATATGAAAATACACGCCCAAACCATATGCACGCAAGGACTTTCCGCTCAACTGCTCTTGTACAGCCATTTGTCACTCTGTGCAAACGTGTCCCTGTGCTCTCGACTGAGATATCTGAGCAAGGCCAAATCAAGTATGCCATTCTCAAAACCAGAGAACACTTGATCAACACAAACAGGCCTAGACCATGGCTTTTTAAATGTTTTAATGTCATGGTCATCCAAATGTGACAGTTCTTCGTACCCTTCTTAAAATATAAAGAAAGCTATATGTATTATGCACAATTTAAACTGAATTAACTAAATCAAATACATTTTAAAGGGATAGTTCACCCAAAAATAAAAATTACCCCATGATTTACTCACCCTCAAGCCATCCTAGGGGTATATGACTTTTTTCTTTCAAACGAATATAGAGTTTTATTTAAATCAATGTCCTGGCTCCTCCAAGATTTATAATGGAAGTGAATGGGTGTTTAGATTTTGAAGTCCAGTAAAGTGGACATCGATCATAAAAAGTGCTCCACACGGCTCCAGGAGGTTAAGGCCTTCTAAAGCGAATTGATGAGTTTGTGTAAGAAAAATATCTATTTTAAAGCTTTATAAACCATAATCTCTTGCTTCGGCTAACTGTTGTACGCAGTCACAAGAGAGCGGCGTTTCGGCGGATGACGTAGAATATAGGCGTTGCGTTAGCTCTGGTAAGAATATGCTAGTCTAGCGAGAACCAAGTTTTGTGTACAGAAAAGGAAAACCAGTCTCCTCTTGTCTTATATCAAAATCTTCTGTCATTTTTCTTTACAAATCCTCATTTTGTACTTCTAATTAATGACTGGTGTTTTGTTTTGCTCTCTTCTTTGCACTTCTGTGTTTGCCACTTCTCACCGGAGCACCTACGCCATCTGCTGGAATGCAACTCTCTTGTGTACGTGCGTATGATAGTTAGTGAAAACTAGAGATTACGGTTTATAATGTTTTAAATATGGATATATTTCTTACACATTCACATTGGTTCAGTTCAAAAGGCCTTTATTAACCCTTGGAGCTTTGTGGAGTACTTTTTTATGATGGATGGATGCACTTTTTTTGGACTTAAAAATCTCAACACCCATTAACTGCCATTGTAAAGCTTGGAGGAAGCCAGACATATGTTAATAAAACGCTGGTTGTATTCGTCGAAAAAAAAGAAAGTCATATACACCTAGGATGGCTTGAGGGTGAGTAAATGGGGTAATTTTTATCTTTATTTATACATACTCATTTATAGTCAAGTCAAGGATGATAATAACTAGTGAAGCTGTTGACCTTTTATTTATAAATATTAGATCTAAAAATATCATAATATTAATCTAATTACTTACCAATGCACTCTGAAGAATCTTAAACGCATTATTTAACACTAGAACCGCCAGAGGTTGCTGTATACCTAAAACCGCCATGCGGGTAAATTTTACCCACGCGCAAAGAAGTGTTTTGATATGGCTAAAGATTTTATTTCATTGTATTATGCCACTGTCTTGATAAAGAAGTGTCTAGTGTCATAAAAAAATGATTGTCTAGTCATCAACTTATTTTTTTTGCCCTGTTGTTTTGTTTATAGATTTTTATGCAGGCTACAGTCCGTTTTCATAACAGTCAATTTAACATAAACAAGACTGTGCTGACAAAGGGACTTAAAAGGAAGTAACTACATAATTGTGTGGTGTAATATTAATTCATTGTCATTTTTCAAAAAATTTAGACAATTCATGTTATTTAAATTACGAAAATAGCCCATAGACAACAATGTGCAAAAATAACTTGCGCACACTGCATAGGATTGTGAGATGTGAAATTCAAGTGCACAGCTTCACCTAATGAATGAAAAATTTGTTTACTTATATCATTCATAATATGAATAAGAGAACAACACAAATAAACTAAAAAAAAAAAAAGTATTCATTACATAGATCGGATTTTTGATTTTGATTTTTTCAGGAAACGGTCAGACTAGAATAAATAGCAACACAGTAGCGAACAAAAAAAACAATAGAAATTGCAAAACAAAAATTAAATAAATAATCCAAAGTTTTAACAATATGTGTAACGTTAGGCTAAAACATCTAAATATTAGATCACTTTCAGATGAGCCGTCAGATGCTGAGGCGACCCAGGACGCATAACAGACTCTCCAATAATCATGGCATTTAGTGCTTGTAATAGCTCTTCATCAAAAATCAGCTGCCTTCTTTTACTCATATTGACTTTATGAAACTGATAACCACTAATTCAGTGAGTAAAAGGCGCTGCCTAGCAATGTACAATGTAAAAACATAACCGGCAAGATTATGACAGCGTGAAAATACACGCGTTATATAGTGGGTAAATTTGACCCGCGCTGGCGCTTTTAGGTATAAATTCTCAGTTTTTCGATCTGCTATTATCTAAACACTTTTTAACACCAGGTGATTTTAAATTACAACATTTTAGTAAAAGTCAATGACTGGGAGACTTGAGTGTTTTACTGAAAATCAGATACGGGTAAAATTTACCCCGTGGCGGTTCTAGTGTTAATATGGCGGTCACAAAACTTACATCACCATCTACTGCTAGAAATGGGAAATGCATATCGTCTGCATATCTGAATTTATTTGAGTGAATACAGGATAGTTTATAATATTACATACATTTAAACTTGTTTAACAAACATTTTAGAAATAAAAAAGTAACATTTAAAAGTAGCCTTTTAATTTAAAGGTGCAGTGTGTAATATTTAAGATTATCTCTAGACAGAAATGCAATATCATATACATAACTATGTTTTCAGGGGTGAATAAAGACCTTACTTAATTAACCATTATGTTTTTATTACCTTACAATTACCAGTTTATATCTACATACACCGCGGGTCCCCCCACATGGAAGCCGCCGTTATGTTTCTACTGTAGCCCTGAACGGACAAACTGCTCTACAGATCGCGTTTCATCACTGCTGTTCTTGGGAAAAAAACACTGACACAATGATGAACAAGTAACTGCAATATTCACAATAACATCGTTTTATTGAATTATCAAGTAAATATAATTCTCTTATTTACGTTTTAAAAGAAACTTCATTATTCTTTGCTGTCTGAAACGACGACATCTTAATCGCGTGTCGGTTGCCGTAGTTTCTGTAAAGGGAGGGGTGAGCGGTGGACGGAGCCGTTGGTTGCAATCAGGTTGCAATTCAAAACTTAACCGCTAGATGCCGCAAAAATCTACACACTGCACCTTTAAAGCCTCGTTCAGACTGTCAGCCCAAATCCGATTTGTATGCAAATCCGATTGAAATCCGATCATAGTTAGGTAGTCTGAACAGCAACGAACTACATGAAATCTGATTTGGTCAAATCCGTTTCGAGCTTCATTCGTATGTGGTTTGGAATCCTATTCAAATCGGATTTCTGCTTTTTCACGTTTTCATGCCACATAAAACGTAAACACGTCAGACGTTTTTGTGGAAAACATAACAAAAGTCTTTGCAGAAACAAGCTTGTGTTGCGAACTGCAAATCAAGCGGGAAAAGACAATATACAGCTAGTATACGCACCTCTTTGAGTTTTGATACCAGCAGAGACGGCAGCACAGAATAATGTCGCACAATCCAGCTTCCTGCGTTTCTGCCGCTGCTTTAGAAGACAAAATATAATCCAGCGCGACGGCAACGTTGTCATATCGCAAGACAGCATCTATATTGCAAACTGTAATGCTGTTATTGTTTTTAGCGTTGGCATAATAACGCAACGGCATTGCCATAGAAACCAACGCACATTCCGTAAAACGAAAGAACGCTTATGGACACACAAATCGGATTTGAACAGTTGCGATATGACTGTGTGGACAGTCAGTTATTCAAATCTGATTCCATCCAGATCTAGACAAAATCGGATTTGGGCTGACAGTCTGAACGAGGCCTAAGTGTGTTTAAATGTTCTCTGTAATCACTTTTCACTAAAACAGTGCTAATTCTCATGCCGGTGTGTCGCCGAAATCTGAGCCGGTGATGGGTTGCTGTTCGCCAAGGGAAGTACAAATCTCAGACCACCGCCTTGCATTTTACTCGTAGCTGAAAGATGCAGTGACTGACTCCAAAACCTCCCCATAAACAAACAGTACTGAGATTAGAGAACATATTTTAACATCAAATTAAATTAAATTCAGTATTATAACAAATTAAATCAGTTTGTTATGCAGAGCAAAAGGCGTTTTCATCATGCGAAACAAATAACTGCTGCTGAAGCTGCTGACTGACATCTTGTTGTTGTATGTTGCGTTGTGTAAAATAATATAATTTAACGCACAGTAAAGACTTTATAAAATAAATAAAATGTACAGTACAGACCAAAAGTTTGGACACACCTTCTCATTCAGGTGTGTCCAAACTTCTGGTCTGTACTGTAGATATGAATTCAACTGAAAAAATTTGCAGCCACCTACTGGTAAAAGTTATTTGTAGTTGTTTTTTTTTACTTTAAAACTGGATTTTCCAGAAGATGGGCAAAAATCTTACACTAAACCATGTGAAATTATCCATGTTATCCCCATGAATTAAAGTTAGAAATGTGGGTATTTTATGGTGAATTTTACATAAAAAAAGCAGTTTTTGTATAAAAACCCATTTAAAAAATATTTATTTATTAATTTATATATATTTAAAAAATATCACTAACCAACTGAAAACTGCACAAATGTAGATTAAAAACTTTAATAAACAGAAAAATATACAGTAAAGACCAAAAGTTTGGACACACCATCTCATTCATTTGAATGAGAAGGTGTGTCCAAACTTTTGGTCTGTACTGTATACAAACCTTTATTTCACTGAAGAAGTGCACCAAATCGGTGGTGCTGAGAACTGCTCTCATCTGTAGTGGACACAAAAAATAAAATAATAATAAATTACCCAGCATTAAAAATTACCCAGAAGCTTAGTTACAGAAAATCTACCCAGCAACCTGGTAAAAATACTAAAAACAACCCACTAAAATGACCCAACCAGCTGAACCCTGCATTTGGGTTAAAAAAATAACCCAGCATTTTTTAGAGTGCAGAAAAACTACCCAGCAGCTGGCTAAAAATATTAAAAACAACCCAATAAAATGACCCAACAGACTGAACCCAACTTTTGGGTTAAAAAAATGCCCCACCATTTTTAATGAGAGTGTAGTTATGGTAGGGTCCCTTGATTATTTAATTTGTGCCAAAAATGCAATTATTACGAAATTTCCAAGGGCATGAGGGATAAATTTGCAGAATTGTCAATGAATTATGATTTCTGTGTGAAATGGTTCCACACAGAATTTGTGTGCATTCTTAGTGATTGGGACATGTTGTATGTACAGTATATGAAGAAGCAGCATTCTTAGTTGTACACCTCTGTCAGTATACAATGCCAGTATAAAAAAAAGCTTGATAGAACAGCTGTCAAAGGCCTTAATTATAGCATTTTCTAAACGGCTAGAGGCAGCTATATATAAAGCTCTCATTTTCAGTAATGAGGATAAACTTAGAACGAGTGTACATCATCAGATCTCATTAGCTTCTGACACGCTCTGTCCATCACTCCTCTGAGGATAAAGCACATTCCTGCACACCTGCCATCTAAATCTCATATTTTATACTTTGAATGCTGATTTTCTTTAAAGTTTTGTCAAGACTCAAGGACAAACCTAATTATAGGTGTAAAAAGTCACATTAGCTAAATTGGCTGCGTAATTATAACTTATTTTTTTGCTCTGTGTTTGCTCTCATCGTATTAAACGTCTCTTTGATACACAGAATGCACAGAACTGTTGGGCAGATTCCTGTTCCTGCCATTGCTGTACAGTACATTATTCTTTATGGTCAAGAAGTCAAATATATATGGTCCCCATGAAACAAGAATTATTACATAGCTTTTTTGAAAGACTATAATTTCGACTTTTTTATCTCTCAAAGGAATAGTTTACCCAAAAATGATAACCCATGATTTACTCACCTTCAAGCCATTTTAGATGTATATGACTATCTTCTTTCAGACGAATACAATCGGGTAAAAATATCCTGGCTCTTCCAAGCTTTATAACAGTTTATACAGTTTTAAATATGGATATTGTTCTTACACAAACACATCAGTTCACTTCAGAAGGCGTTTATTAACCCCCTAGAGCTGTGTGGAGTACTTTTTATGATTATGGATGCACTTTATTGGACTTCAAAATCACAACACCCATTCACTGCCATTATAAAGCTTGGAAGCTTTTTCCCTTTAATTATCATTTTGTGTCTCATATCATTTGTATCTCAGCATTATGTTTATGTAATTTTGACTTTTTATGTCATAATTATGACTTTTATGGTACATATTGTTTGCAGCAGGAACTGGTTGAACAAGCATACTTTTCATGCTTGTGAAAAAAAAAAAAAAAAAAAAAAAACATGTTATTTGTGTAGCTCTATTGCAATAAAATGTACTATATTTGATGAGAGAGACCCATAATATAAAACAGACTGGACTAGTGCTGGATTTTATGTTTGGTTAGTGTTTTTCACATTTACTCAGGATGCAAAATTAGACTCCCATTATGCCCAGTAGCTATTTGTGGTGTAATTACAGTTTTTGCTTTTGTATTTAGTGAGACCTGTTGAAGGCCATTACTAAGAGGGTCTCATCATGATGTACTGCTTTAACACTGCAGCACAGCGAGAACCTGACAGGAAAAAGTAATTGAAAGAAAAAGAGAAAAAAATAATCACACATCATATAAAACTGACGAAAAAAATGACAGGGCCAAGAAAGGTCCACTTGTGAGACAGATGGGGAAAAAACATAGCATAGTGCTTTTCTTCCTCCTGTTTTATTCACTCCGCATGACATTTTCGTTGTTAGAAAGTGTGGCAAAGTCATGATGTCCTTTGATAAACACAGAGCAGAAGCATATGAAATTGTGAGGTAGGAGGCTTCTCCCTGCCTGGGCAGTCGGCAGAGTTTTCCACACTGCGTCCCCTCAGCTGAAATGAAGGATAGGTGCGCAGTCAGATGCCGGCGGATGAGGAGGGGGGCCGGAAGGATTTATCAGCTTGATTGTGGAGAGTGATGGAGAGGTTGCGCTGTGGCAATCTTTAACTGCACAATTACTCAAGCGGATTTGCCATCACTAGCCTTATCTTCAAACAAGCAGCTTTGATCGATCATCTTGCAGATAGAAATGAGAAAAAATAAATATTTCCCTCCGGCGGGCGGAGAAAGCCGCATTTGTAAATCGCTCTGCCACAGGTTAGCCGAGGTGACGGCGCACAGCTGCGGCACGAGATATCGCCACTCACTCTCACGCGCACATGCCAAATTGGCGTATACTGTATGTATGTATATATATATATATATATATATATATATATATATATATATATGGGAAAAAAAATCCATATAAAAAATATATATATTACTCATCTTTTATTTACATTTTAACAAAAAGTGGCATGCCCAAAATTATTCATACCCTTCTCAGTAATCAATAGAAAAGCCTTTACTGGCTATTACAGCAATCAAACGCTTTCTATAATTGCTGACCAGCTTTTTGCATGTCTCCACTGGTATTTTTGCCCATTCATCTTTAGTGATGAGCTCCAGCTCTTTCAGGTCGGAGGGTCTCCTTGCCATCACCCTGATCTTTAGCTCCTTCCACAGATTCTCAATTGGATTTAAATCTGGACTCTGGTCAGTTCCACTGCAAAACATTAATGTTTTTGTCTGCTAACCATTTCCTCACCACTTTTGCTGTGTGTTTTGGGTCATTGTCATGCTGAAATGTCCACTGGTGTCCAAGGCCAAGTTTCTCTGCAGACTGCCTGATGTTGTTGTTGAGAATTTTGATGTATTGCTCCTTTTTCATGGTGCCGTTTACTGTGATTAGTTTCCCTGGTCCACCAGCTGAAAACACCCCCAAAACATTAGGTTCCCACTACCATGTTCTTAGGGTTGAAGGATTCTCCTTTTTATGCCAAATGAAGGCTACATCATTGTGGCCAAACAATTAAATTTGTGTTTCATCTGACCATAAAACAGAAGACCAGAAGTCTTCTTCTTTGTCCAGACGAGCATTTGCAAAGGCCAAGCAGGCTGTACATTGTCCGTTGGACTGTCTGCATTGAGATGTTGCCACCAGCAGAGCCCAGATTCATCAGGATGGCCTTGGTGGTGATCCTTTTTACCTCTCTCACTATCCTCCTGGCCAGCACAGGTGTCACTTTTTGCTTCCGACCACGTCCTCTGAGATTTTTCACAGTGCGGAATGTCTTGTATTTTTTAATAATACTTTGCACTGTAGCCACTGGAACTTCAAAACATTTAGATATGGTCTTATAGCCCTTTCCTGAATTGTGAGCAGCCACAATGCGCAGAAGCAGGTCCTCAGTGAGCTCCTTTGTCTTAGCCATGACTGTCCACCAACCAGCAGCAGAGAGCTTCTGTTTTTCACCTGTTGAGTTGATTAAAACAGCTGTTCCCAATGAATCAGGGTAATTAGGATGCTTTAGAACAGATAGACTATTTGGAATGGTATAGAACTTTGGATTTTCCCATAGACTGTGACAGTTTGCAAAGGGTATGAATAATTTTGGACATGCCACTTTTTGTTCAAATGTAAATATAAGCTGAGAAATGTTTTTTTTTTTTTTTTTTTTTTTTCTCTCCATGATGCCTCTTGTACATCGTCTTATTATCTTTTGGGAGAAGCCTGTGTCATTTCGGGTCAAAAAAAAAAAAAAAAAAACTTGCTGGTTGAATAAAAGTAACTTTAAATAAGAATTTGCCAGGGGTATGAATAATTTCGGGCTTGACTGTATAAAAAAAACTCTGCTTACATAATGTTCTCCTTTGCCCTTTTGAACCAACTTCTGGCTTGAAAGCAAGTGTCAAATGTAGTTTGCGGGGAATTTACATGGATCACACAAATTGGACATGATATGGAAAAGAGAGCTGCTAAACCAGCAGAGGAGGATTTTGGCAGTAGAGGAGGTTTAGCAGGTTGAGAAAGCCGTGTGATTTCATTTGACAAATTAGCTCTTTCCCACAACAAGAAACAATCCCAAGCCTTTGCTTCCCTCACGTAACCACTATCGATCTGAAACCTTTTAGGACTGTAATTAGTCCTGGATTAAAACCCGCCCCGGTGCGACTTAGGGCCCGTCTGTAGCACGTCATGCAACTTTCCCTAGATATTTACAATCATCATTACTCATTTGCTTGCATTAGTACTTTAGAATGTGAGTGCATGTTGAAAATAAAACACACACACACACACTCAGCAAAGGCTAATAGAAAGCTAGCACCCTTTCTAAAGCTTCCGCCTAATCCGATACGTTCGCCCACACCAGCCTGGCTCTCTTCTGTTCTTCAGCCGTTGGGAGAGGACTTTGATTTTCATCCAGTTGAATAAAAGGATCAAGGTCAATGTTTCATTGTAATAGCGAATTTCAGCACACCTCGCTAAACAGCCTGGAGGGCATCTGTTGATGGCAGCATGTGTTCGGCTGGGAGAAGTAATTTTGCTAGGCCAATTTATGTTCTGCTTTGCTGTTAGAAATGGCCGGTGGAAGGTGGGATCAGTCTGATCTTGAGATTAATGATTAGACGGGGAAATGGTCCTTCCTGCTCATTCATCAGTTGATCATTATGTTCTCATCTAATCTAATTGGTCGAGCAGAGTTCCAAGAACACTGATACACAATCCAACATCACTGGGACATTTCAGTGTTTCATTTATCTTGTCTGTGTTTGTTTATTAGCGATTTATATTATTATATTCTATTATGGATTTTTTAGTGCTGCATGTTCAACCAGTTCATTCAAAACAATTATTTAATTATTGAGTTCAACAAGTGATTCACTTTATGTGCCAGAAATAGAAAGAGTATATATAATTTTGATTTCAGCAGTTGTCTTTGACTGAATTATTAAAGGATTCATTCAAAACACTGACTTAATTCATGAATTAAACAAGTTAGTTTGGAACCAAATACTAGTAGGACTGAGTTTTGACACACATTTCACTATTCACAAGCTTTTTTAATTTGATTCAATTTCCGGTTCGATATTGATTATTTTGGATACATATCAGGTACAGTACACATGTATCAGTACATTCTACATTTTCTGAAAGTAAATGTGACGTTGTGTGACATTGTTCACAAGCTCTGAAAGGAGAAATTCACTTCCAGAACAAAAATTTGCAGATCATTTTCTCACCCAAGATGTTCATGTCTTCTTTTTTTTCTTCAGTCAAATGTTTTTTAAGTAAAACATTTCAAGATTTCTCTCCATATAGTGGACTTCTATGGTGCCCCTGAATTTGAACTTCTAAAATGCAGGTTACATGCAACTTCAAAGGGCTCTAAACAATCCCAGCCAAGGAAGAAGGGTCTCATCTAGTGAAACAAATGGTTAGTTTTTTTTAAAAAAATTGGCAATTTATATACTTTTTAACCTCAAATGCTCATTTTGTCTAGCTCTGTGTGAACTCTGTGTATTCCATGTCAATACATTTAGGGTAGCTCAAAAAACGCCCATCTCCCATCCCATTTTCTTCTCCAACTTAAAAATCGTCCTACATCGCTGCAGAAGTACCGACTCAGTGTTTACAAAGTGAACGTGCAAAGAAGGTCAAACATCCTTTACAAAAAAAGGTAAAACCATTAAAAAAAAGAAAAAAATTAAAAAGCACTTTTTTCATTCATGAACTGAACAAATGAGAGTCTTTGAATCATTTACTATATTGATTTATTTGGAATTATTTTTGTTGGAGAAGCAGTAATACACAAAGTAACTGATAATATTGTGTCTAAATTGTAAGTTATGTAAGGAATAATTGATGACAGGCTGTTGAATTCTTGGAAAATAAGAACAATAATTTGCCATGGTTCAAAGTGGAGTGGCCGTTACACATTCAACTGACCTAAGTCAGTTATACTATGGTTACCACACCTCAAGACATTGATCAGATGATATATTTCAGGGCGTTCGTCTGTTTTTTTTTTTTTTTTTTTTGTCCTTAAAACACTATTGTAAGTAGGATTAATTTCTTACACATTTCATCCAACACTTCTGTTGCTAATTCAAAAATGCCATGCTAGACCCACTATCTTAAAAATAAAGGTTTCTGTTTCACAAAAGGTTCTTTATGGCAAAAGAAGGTTCTTCAGATTATAAAAAAGTGAGAAAAATATGGTTCTTTAAAGAACCTTTGACTGAATGGTTCTTTGTGGAACCAAAAATGGTTCTTCTATGGCATCGCTGTGAAGAACCTTTTAAAGCACCCTTATTTTTAAGACTGTAGTAACAGAGGCTTCAGCCGTTGATAGTAGACCACAGTTAATAACTTTATAGTTATGAGAGAGACAGAGAGAGCTTAAGAGTCTAAATTACCTCTGTGAGTCTGTGCATCTCTCAAAAGTGTTTGGCAGCAGTGTCTCTACTACAGTGGCGATTTCTTTAAGACTGCAAGGGAAGCTCAGCTTCCCCTATAAAGTCACAAAATTAATGGTCAAATTATGTACTATTGTATTAACATTTTATTGACTAAAAATGCGTTAGAAAACGTTCATCTCTCATAAGAGTTCGTTCAGAATCAGTTAGATATAGCAGGTCGGCTGACTTGATTTTCTTCTCATACATTCCCGTAGTGTCACAGTGCATTTCCCCGTTGAAGCCCAGCGTCCATTGACTTCAATGCGGCTGCTTTGAACGTTTTTTTTTTCAGTGCTTTGAAACTAGCTCAGCGTCTCTGGAGGTGAATGAGGAGCGGGCTGGCCTGGACTCCGAGCTTCTGCATGATGATTGGAGGGTCTGTCGAAAGATTGCATCTCCTTTTGACTGACAGCGATTTTGTACTATAAGGAATCGCTGAAGCTATTCGCGCTCAGTCCCATCGCGGATTTCTCAAATTCAGTCGAAATAAAAACTGCTGCAACCTATTTCTTTATATTTGCTTGGCGAAATTGCTTGATTTTCATCATACATTTCACACAATTATACACCACATTCCTTGTTTCACTTTTACAGAGTTTAATTTTTTTTTTTTGATCGAAAATGAGCTTCCCCTATTTGACAGACCAGTAGCCGCCACTGCTCTACTAATAGTGAAACTTTAAGCTAATTTTCGTCAGGAACAGCACCGTTGTTACCTTGCTTGTGAGGAATGTCATGTAGTTTTTAAGTTGTTAAACTATGTTACTGATAAAATCGTCAGAGCAGTGCTAACAACATTATCGCGTAAGTTAATGTGTGTGCAAACTGAATGTGTGTGCGTCTGTTAGGGAGAGAGACCGGGAGAAATAGAGTATGTGCTTTTAATACATAATAAAATTTAATTTTGTGGCAAAAACATGGAAATAAGCTGTCTTTTTTACCCTATTGTTTACTGTATTTATTTGTTTGGCCAGTGTCATTGTGGGTTTTGGTTATTTAGCTGTTTTAGGCTGTAAGAACCTACTGAATAGCTGAAATCATGTGGCGAAGTGATATAGACTTGCGGTCAAGAGCTGCCTGGAACGCTGTTCGCCGTGTGTTTCCCTGAAAACCTTAAAATGATTGTCAGCCAGTAAGATTCAAGCATTAAACGGCGCTGTAGTATAATGACCCTGCTGAAAAAAAAAACAACAACAACAACAACAAAAAAAAAACAGCTAAAACCAGCCTAGGCTGGTTGACTGGTTTTAGCTGGTCAACCAGGCTGGGAGACCAGCTAAAACCAGCTACTTCCAGTTTGAACCAGCTAAGACCAGCCAACCAGCCTAGGCTGGTTTTAGCTGTTTTTTTTTCAGCAGGGGAATGTTAACTTGTTTATTGAATATACTTTTTCGTATAAAAGCACAAGCATCTATGGATGAATCACATGAGTCAATGTTCATATATGTGACATTGACCTTCACCTGACCTTTTATGTTGTGATTAAGCTATAAAAGGTCAAGGACTTGTCTTAGTAACACAGGTCCAATCAACAGTCTAGTCGCTTCAAAGGCAACGAAAAACCTTCGCATTCTAGAGAACAAAAAAATAAAAAAAAAATAGAAAGCAGTGTCACCGTGAAACTCTCTCTTTCTCTGCCTCTCTTTTTCTCCACAGGTCTCTCAGCAACTCTCTTTCTGCCTCACTCATTACATCCCATTTACTCCTGTCTTTCTCTTCTCTCTGCCTCTGATGTCTATTATTTCTCATTTTCCTTGTCTTAATATTTGCCTCCACTGAGAACAGATGGTTTTTTGTTCCAGATGAAAAGACAGGAGAGACTCGTTCCTCGTTTTTCTACCGGCTTGATGCGAAGATCCGTCAGAGAAAATGTAGGGAATGAATAACAGTGAAGAATAAGACAGAGAATAGGACAATTAGAATGAAGCATTTGAGTTTTACCTGTATCTTTTGGAAGATTTTATGGTTATGCCTGAGGTAATGGCCATCATATTAAGGCCTGAAATATACACGACATAGCCAAAAGTATGTGGGCACTTTTTAAATGAACTGGTTTGGCTAGTTCAGCTACACTAATACTAACAGATGCTTAGAATTAAGCATTCAGCCATGTGATTTTCTTAGCTAAAACATTGAAATTAGAATATATTTCAAATACTGCAATTTTTCATTCATTAAATAATCATGATGAATCAATCTATCTATCTTAAAAATACAGAAAAAAATATTTTGTGAAATGTTAATGCAATTTATAATAGTGGTTTTCTATTTTATTATACTTTAAAATATAATTTATTCTTGTGATGCAAAGCTGAATTTTCAGCATCATTACTCCAGTCTTCAGCGTCACATGATCCTTCAGAAATCATTTTAATATGCTTATTTATTATCAATGTTGGATATATGGTACCTGTAATTATTTTTTTCAGGATTCGCTGATAAATAAAACATCAAAAAGAACAGCATTTATTTATAATAGAAAACTTTTGTGATAATAAACATCTCGTTCAAAGTTTGGGATCAGTTGTTTTTTCTTTCTCTCTTTGAAAGAAATGAATACTTTTATTCAGCAAAGATGTGTTAAATTGATAAAAAGTGATAGTAAAGACTTATATTGTAAGAAAAAGATTTTATATATTATATATAAATTAGATATTATATAAATAATTGGAATTTCACTTTTTAAAATAATTTAAGTGGAGACACTGCAGGCTTTTCAAGCTTTTAAAGTAAAACTAAAACAAACAAAAAAAAACTTTTGACTCTAATATGTCAAAAAAAAATAAACAAGAATTTTGGGTAACACTTTACAATAAGGTTCATTAGTTAAACATTAGTTAATGTATTAACTAACATGAAATAACCATGAGCAATACATTTGTTACTGTATTTACAAATCTTTAGTAACGTTAGTTAACAAAAATACAAATAGTCATTGTTTGTTCATGTATTAGCAAATGTTGAAATTAACATTAACACAGATTAATAAATGCTGTATAAGATCAGTTCATTATTAGTTCATGTTAACTAATGTGGTTAACTAATGTTAACTAAAGAACCTAATTGTAAAGTGTTACCAAATTTTGAAACTGACTTCAACCAGGGTTTAGATTTGTGTACTAGAAATGTATGCAAATTAGCGCATTTTTCATTAAATAATGCCTCAAATGGGTAAGGTGATAACTATTAGTTCATTTTTTTTTTTTGTATCTTATTCACCTGCAGTGGCTAGCCTTAAAATACTTTTTATGTAGCTTTTAGTCACAAATAGAGTAAAGAAACATGGACAAGTTTTTTTTTCACAATTTTCATAATTTAAAGGAAGTCAAACGCTCTCCAAAGTACACATGTGTTGCATAATTGAATGCTGAAGTTTACCCTCTTGAACTGAGTGCTGTTGACCCGAAAAACAGAATCCAAGCTGTCTGCTAAAATGTACTGTTTATTAAAGCGTATCTTTTTAAATGAATAACAGAAACCCAAAATGACCTCCCAAAGGTCATTTAGTAATTTGCACTCCGCACGCTCTCTCTCAAAACAATAATGTTACGAATTATTTAGTCATTTGAATACTGCATGTATTTTCTTTTTCTAAAACTTTTTATCAGCTTATTTAATGAACCATTGAGGGCACCTCAAAACGATTCCCATCTCCGAAGCAAGAACTCCAATTTTGCTGTTCTTCCATGAGCAAATATCACAAAGGATTTTTAAATTAACAAGCACAAGAAAAGTGAGGAACCAGTCCAGTCAGAGTCAGGAACGCTTTGACGCGAGTGCCATCAGCACAACAGCATCAAGCAAGCAAGCCATTTGTTTTTCGTGCCTGTGAGAAACAGAGAAGTCAAAGTGATAAGGAGTTGTCTTTTTTCCCAACCTCTAGCCTTGGAATTGAATTAGCATTTCCATGGCAACCACAGCAGTCTTTCTCTCTTTCTCTCTCTCTTTCTCTCTCCCCCTCCCTCATGCTTCCATCCTTTTCCTCTCCAGCTTAAATTTCATGAATTTTCCTCTCGCCTATTTGTTTAGATGCTGTTTTTGTTCTACAAAGTCGGTTCTGATGGTTTAGCATTTTAACGGGATGAGCAGTCGCCGTCTGTGGAAGGCAATGAGGGTGAACGGCGATTGCCAGTACAAAACCAGGTTGCTATTTGTCACCACTGAGAGCAGAGGGTGACATTCTTTATGATGTGGAAAAAGACACATTCCCACGTGACCACAATGTCTCCAGAGCTGCCCTGGGGTCCTGTCATACAGTTCTGGACATTTCATTATTGATAAAAGCAAAAGGCAAAAACAACATCTGCTTCCCCATACCGCAAATTATTTATTATATCATGTTTTGTCATAAATCCCCATGCCAAGTATAAGCCTTAGCTTTGTACTTTTTTGTACAATAGCCGAATGTATGCTGCAATCTGCTTTGGCGTCTAGGATCCTTTTAGTGTTGCTGTTGAGTTAAATTATTTCTAAAAGAAAAAAGGTCTCACTCTCTCCCTTCCATCTCGCTGTTTCAGACAAGCATGTAAATCGGCTCTAGCTGCGAGTTTCATCAGAATATCGTGAGGGAACGATCTGCTCTTCATTTTAGCAATAATGTAAGCGCCTCTCAGAGCTGCCCAAACTGATGCAGAGAAGCCGGGACAGATACGGACGATTATACTGGCTGAAATTCTGCCTGACGGCGTCAGAACGAGCAACGCTGACAGTTTTTCCAGTCTTGATTACAAGCCATCGCCGAAGCTACTGTAGTCTCATTCCGTGTCAGTTTAACGTAATGCACGAGGCTGCGCGCATAAATCCACATAAATGTGTCCAGGCTTTGTTTTGCTGTCTGCTTTGATTGTGTTGTTGTTCAGCTGTTTGTCATGGTAGAGATTCCATTTTGTAACAGTGAAACACCCATTTTCTCATCAATAATTCAGTCTTTTCCCATTAAAATCACGTTGTCTCTTGTTTTTCTCGTGGAAACGTATTTAGTTTGCCACTAGAAAGCCGGTTTAGGTCGGGCAAAAGCATGAGTTTTATATTCCTAACTGCTTAAATTGTACTACGATAATTATTCTTGCTTCGCCTTCCAAGAAATACTCTCGCAGTTAACACAGATGTGTGATTTTTGCCTTAAGTGTTTTTCTTTTTATTCTCGATTGGCTGCACGCTGGCTCGGCTGACATGGACGTCTTTAGGGAGCTCGGGGGAGGAAGGCAACCAGGGCCGAATAATGAAGAGAAAACATTAGAAACTCCAGAGACTTGTGTATTTATTGTTTTAGATTACGTACAGATCTCTGTGTTTTGTTCTCGAGTCGTACTGTTCGGCTACGAACGTAAATCGGAGCGCTGTAGTCTCTTTTTCATCCTAATTGCTACTTAATTAAATACTAGCACTCGTATGCCCGGGAGCCCTTAGCGGAAGCCTAGCTCGTACAAACGGCTCTCCAAGCATGGGCACTGGGACGCTGCCAGTCGCCAAATTGGATCACAGGCTCTTTTTAAATTGGAATCGGTGTTGAAGTATCAGAGAGATTGGATTGCTGACAGCGAGCAGAATTAAGGCATTAAACATAGCATCTGTCCAGGTTCAAGATGGGGCATGGTGGACATTGAGAGGACTGTCCCTGAAAGTAGGAAGGGTGAGAAAGGGCTAAGTGGCATGTTTCATTCTCTTTTTGTGTTGTTGTGTTCATGCATGGCCTCCTCAGCAAGTTTTGTGTAAATGTCGAGTACCTGGCTCAGACCACCAGAGCAATACTAAATAATCTGCAGGTTTGACGAATTAAGAGACCAGTTCACTTCATTCATGCTGCATGAGCAGAACGGAATTGGTGTGCAAATCTAGAAACCATTCTTACGTAAATTGTCTCTTTCAATTCAGTGTGCCGATTTACAAAAGAATGCTTTCGCAGATGATTTACATACAAATTTGTTCTGCTTGTGTTTTATGAATGAAGTCCAAGACTTTAATTCCTTACTTTATGTAACAGCTGGTCACAATACTACCTTTATAACCTAGATCAGCGGCTTTTCACAAAAATCTGAAAATATAAAGGCAGCTATGTATTATAAAGAAGACTTTTTTTTTCTTATACTAAGTTATTGGCTTTTATATCACGGTTGTATTAAGCAGATAGATTGACACATTTTTCACAGTGTGCCGATGTACAGCCTTATCGCACCTATTCAATGGCAAGAAGAATCATACAATTGCATGTTATTGTTACTGAATAAGATATTTCACATAAAAGATGTTTATAGTCAACAAAATAAAATAATAGTTGAATTTATAAAAATGACGCCATTCAAAAGTTTACATACACTTAATTCTTAATACTGTGTTCTTACCTGAATAATCCACAGCGGTGTTTAAATTGAACTTATTTGGTCTTCTGGGAAACATGCAACAATCTTCTGTAACCTCTGAAAGGCAGTACTAAATTTAAAAATATGATATTTAGGCAAAATAAGAAAAATGTACACTTCTCCATTCTGTTCAGAAGTTTACACACCTGGCTCGTAATGCATTTCTTTTTACTTTTGGAGCATCAGTTGGTGTTTGAACCTTCTGTAATAGTTGCATATGAGTCCCTCAGTTGTCCTCAGTGTGAAAAGATGAATCTGAAAATAATACAGTGATTTTTGAAAAGGGAAACCAAAGAATTTGTGGCAACTGAAGGATGTTTCTGAAGAACGACAGGCAGTTTAACTGTTCAGGACAAACAAGGGACTCATAAACAGCTATCACTAAACCAAAAAACACAGCTGTGAATTATTCAGGTAACAACACAGTATTAAGAATCAAGGGGATGTAAACTTTTGAACAGGGTCATTTTTATAAATTCAACTATTATTTTCTCTTGTGGACTATATGCAAACATCTTTTATTTGAAATATCTTATTCAGGTCAGTACTAAATAAACACAAACATGCATTTTGTATGATCCCTATTATTTTGGTAATAACAATTTACATTTTGCAGATTCTAAAAGGGGCTGTAAACTTTTTTAAATCTCAACTGTAAGAAACAACAATAGAGTGTCCTTTAAAAACATTCTTGTGCCAACTACTTCCTTCCGCCATGGATTTAAAAAGTGTAACAGCTGAGCCTAAGCCTCTGTTACTAATTCAAAAACGTCACTTAAGGCCTAGTAATAAAAGAACGTAAGATTTACCCAAAACGAATTAGGCCTATCTCATGTTTAACCACTATAGAGCCATTAGAGCCAGTGGTAAATTCCAGAAGATTTGGCCGAGTTAAGGCTGCTCTCAGCGGGTTCATGAGCGCTGAACAGCCGCTGACGCTCTGGAACTCACATCTTTAAAAATAAATAAAAGCAAACTATTAAAGGGGCTATATGTAACTTTCTGAAATTTAAACTCACGACTGACACCTGTGGCCAAAAAACGGAACTGCTCTTCCTTTCTGCTCGCTCTCGCAGCGCGCGCTCGTACGTGCACACTTCACAAGTCATCCGCTGCAAAGAAGTCAACATTATGTTTACAGAGGTAAGAACAGTCAAATACATATATTGTTTGAGAAACTAAGTTTGTTTGCAATATATATGACACAACAAAATGCACAGTAGTGCTTCGGAGTTATATAGTAATAGTGTTTGTATATTTCAGTGTTTGTTTAGAATAGTGTGAGTGTTTTATAAATCGTAACATAAAATGAAGATAACGTGTCACAAAATGTCAAGTGCTCTCTTATCAAAACGTCAAACGTGTAGCTGACAAACTGCACAAAAAATTAATACATTAAATAAATAAATAAACCCATTTCGCCATTGGCCTACATGCTGATGAAGGGCGCACAGCCCGAAACTTTCTTTTTCGGGCACTTGTCAGGGGTTTAACTTTTTTAGTCTTCTGTGGAGTTACTGTTGGTGTCAGAGTTG
The DNA here is from genome assembly GCF_049309525.1 of Garra rufa. Taxonomy (NCBI): domain Eukaryota; kingdom Metazoa; phylum Chordata; class Actinopteri; order Cypriniformes; family Cyprinidae; genus Garra; species Garra rufa. Next base: position 21,226,040 of record NC_133375.1, on the reverse strand, counting down.
TCCTGCGTCTCTTTTGTGTATTCGCACAATCCATTGCACTGCTTGCGAGTGTAGGCTAATTGCTGACTAGCTGTGGTGGCAGAGTGATCTGAAACGTTTAACATGAACGCGCTTGACATCACATCCGCAGACAGCGCGCGAAAAATCCGACCCGACAGAAAATAGGAAAAATAGGATACAGGCTTATATGTGCACCCACTGTGAGCTGACAAGGTGTCAGTATGCTCATCAGGAGATGTTTCAGTCATAAATGGCCAAATAAAAAGGCTATTGTTACGTTTATTTTGGGGAAAAAGTTGCATATAGCCCCTTTAAATAGACGTTTTCTTTATTAACAAAATGTATATTTGAAACACATTCTCGTCTAAAAAATTATTCTAAAACTACATTTCATGGAATAAAAACAATATTATTTATAAAATTATAGTGGATTCGGCATTGCCAAATGGTTAAACTGTTGGAGTTCTGATATCACTAGAATACCTCACACCTCTCACCCAATCAGATTCGAGGACCAGAAAGAAAGTTGTATATAGACATGTAGCTTATTTTACAAAATTAACTGTAATATTACAACCTACGCAGGATACATTGTCTTATTACATCATACCACCAGTGTTTCATTATTCTCTCTTCTCTACATCCAAATAAAATGATAAAAATAGCCCTAGATAATAATGCAATCAACAGCACATAACAGCAGTGTAGGAATCCGCTGGAATCCATCAATATGACTCAGAGTCTAAAACCAGCCAGATACATCCCACTCTCACAAAAACTGATTATTTCTGTCTTACATAATCATTAAGAACATCTTTCATGTGCACTTGATAGGTTAAGATATGTTGTAGGGTAAAGACTTGTCCCTGATCAACCCCGGCGGTAGATTAGAGGAGCTTTAGGGGGATGATATGATGGTTGTGAGGGGTAATGTGGGATAGAGATTAAACAATGTGGACCTTTGTCTTCTATTATACCATGTAGGACTTTTATAGTGCCTGGAAGGCCACCCATGGCCTTTTCTGAAGGTAATAGAAGCATTAAGCTTCTAATACCCAGTCATGTCCTATAAAGGAGGTTTAAAATGTAAAATGTAGATGTCTGAAATTAAATTAAAGAGATAATTCATCCACAAATGAACATTTTGTCATCATTTATTCATTCTTGTATAGCTCCAAAACTGTAGGACCACAAAGGTTTTGAAATTGCGTTTTGTGAAAGAAGAAAAAGAGAGAACCTCTGGTTTGGCTACTGGAGCATTTTTCTCCATCAACGGCCATTTATACCTGACCAGGTACATCTAATAGGGCCACTTTTGATGTCACGTTAACTCAAAGTATGGTTAAGGGACCGTTTTTGTTCGAAGGGACCGTTTTGTCCCTCTTTAGAGTGGCCTATTTTTTTGTTAAGAGAGACTTCACTCTGACTTGTTAGTCTTTTTGCTGTTCAGCTGATATGGAGTGTTTGAACAAGGTTGTACTCGAGGTGGCTTGTGCAAATATTCAGCTGTTCAAAGAGCTGCTATCTGTGCACGACAAAGTTTTCTGTTTGTGTATGGCGGTAAAACTTATTTAGTTGTTGAAATCCAAGTATCCAAATAGAGGCCTGTTTTTTATTCTGACAGCATCACTCACACATTGCATCTCTTGTTCAGTCTTCACATGGATTTAGCAGTTTGAGACAGTGTTGGGTGTGTGTGTGTGTGTGTTATGATTACAGTCTACGGTGTCGCATGAGGTTTCAGAGTCTTTTTCTGAGGCTCAGATTAGTTGTCAGTCTGAAGCTGGATAACCCTGCCCATCCTCTACTGGGAGTTAGCCCTGTCTGCAGCGTCCTTAGTCACTTCGTGATCACAAGCTGCGATCGAATAGCTCACGGGAGAGACAAAAAAGATTGTTAAAACTAGGACTGTAAGAGAAATGTGTAGAAAAAGACCATTGAGAATAGAGGATTCTAGGTTGAGTTCTTCATAATGGAAAGAATTGTCTGGGATGCAGTGGTGTTTTCTGTAGTTAATTACCTATGGCTTACACAATTAATGAGTAGCAGTCAATGCCAATAGGAAGCAGTCTCTGCTCACTGTACCTGAATCAGTGCCCTGAATGCTTTGTAAAAAACTAGACAAAGCAATCTAACGCATCGATCCGACTACAGGAGATGTGCCAAAGCTACCTTTATCAACTTTAAAGTGGTGGAACAGAAATAAAAATACAGTTTCAGTGTAGACAGTGTTTTCCACACACAGGTGTTTCTTAGAATAAAATGGTGAATTGAGACGTTGAAGCTGAAGTATTGATGCATCTTTGACATTCTGGTGGAATAAAGGTAAAAGATCTGTAGCAAGAACTGTAGTGTAAATCAGTGCCGGAACAGGTGCAGTTAGTCAGAATGTCATAAGAGCCACATGCTCAGGTTTTTGTGCTCGACTCTAAAAAATGCTGGGTTGTTTCATCCCAACTTTGAGTCAAATATAGACTAACCCAACTGTTAGGTTACATTTTTCAATTATATTTTAACCCAAAAGTTGGGTTAGTCTATATTTGACGTAAAGTTGAGTTGAAACAACTCAGCATTTTTGTGTATAGTGCATTTTAAAGGCAACTTTACATAAATAAATACTTTTCATTAAGGAAGCCTGTTTTAGCCTTCTGGGTAGTTTTATTTAACTCAACTATTTAAACAACAAAAAAAAATTATATAAAATTGATTGAACATATTAATAAATGTTGATTTCTAACCTATTTTTGAGTTCATTTTAAACAAGAAATATTATAATTTTTAAGTAGCTTTGTATCTCAGAATTTATTTTAAAGAGACCATATCACATTTTACTTTATTTTTTACTTAATTTCAACATATCTCACAATGTGACTTTATAAATCACAATTATAGCTGTTCCTGTAGATCACTTTAAATCTTAGCTATATGTAAAGTCAAGAATATTGATTGATTAATTTATTGATTTTTTCTTTTATTTAACTATTGTTGAAAATTACTGGGAATGGGAAACAAAATCCATTCAAAAATGTGTGTGGGAGGGGGGGGTTCACAAAGAGTGGACTGCAGCTGGAGTCAGTGCTTCAAGAACCACTACGCATAGACGTATGCAAGACATGGGTTTCAGCTGTCGCATTCCTTGTGTCAAGCCACTCTTGAACAACAGACAACGTCAGAAGCGTCTCGTCTGGGCTAAAGTCAAAAAGGACTGGACTGCTGCTGAGTGGTCCAAAGTTATGTTTTCTGATGAAAGTAACATTTGCATTTCCTTTGGAAATCAGGGTCCCAGAGTCTGGAGGAATAGAGGAGAGGCTCAGAATCCACGTTGCTTGAGGTCCAGTGTAAAGTTTCCACGGTCAGTGATGGTTTGGGGTGCCATGTCATCTGCTGGTGTTGGTCCACTGTGTTTTCTCAGGTCCAAGGTCAACGCAGCTGTATACCAGGACGTTTTAGAGCACTTCATGCTTCCTGCTGCTGACCAACTTTATGGAGATGCAGATTTCATTTTCCAGCAGGACTTGGCTTCCAACAGGACTTGGGTTTTCATTAGTTGTCAGTTATAATCATCAAAATGAGAAGAAATAAACACTTGAAAAATATCAGTCTGTATGGAATGAATTTATACATTATACAAGTTTCACTTCTTGAATGGAATTAGTGAAATAAAACAACTTTTTGAAGATATTCTAATTATATGACCAGCACCTGTATATTTTCAACTTCATATCCCACAATGTGACTTTATAATTAACTAGTATAGTTGTTTCTGTAGATCCCTTTAAATCTTAGCTATGTATGTCAAGAATATTGATGGAATATTTGATTGATTGGATCAATAAAACCGCATCTCATTTTCATTTAATTTCTTCTACCACTTCTGGGTACTTTTATTTAACTCAATTATTGCTTAAAAATGACTTTTATGGCTTGCTTAAAATTAACACAAAATCAGAAAGATAATTAGTAGATAATTAGTAGAGGCATCAGCAAAAATGAAAAGATGAACATTTATTTATAAGCATTTTTTAAAAGGTTTATTTAATTATTATTTATTATAACTTATTAATACTTTTGTTGAGCATTTAAAACATTTTTGGGTTCATTTTAATTAAGAAATATAGTCATTTTTAAGCAATGGTTTTTAAGACTGGTTTTGTGGTCCAGCTTCATATATTTCAATATATTTCACTAATAGACTTATTATCACAAAGTTACGACTTGTGGTTGGCTGTTTTGGCTGTTGGCTGTTATCAGTTTTGTTCTGTCATTATCTACCCTTGTTGCTTGAAACTCCTTGCTCGAAACTCCTTTGAGAATCAAAGCCTCTTGCAATGAAAAAGCATGATGAACACTGGCTGTCAATTCTGTTGTCCTCATGCCATTGTCCTTGCCTTTCAAATCCCAATTTTTCACATTGTGCTTGCGTTTGCTCTCAACCTCAGTGGCTAGCGATGCCATTGCCTTCCCGAGGGCCATTTCTCCGTGCATGCATGAGTATGTGTTGAAGCGTGTGTCTTTGTGCGTGTACACGTGCTTGAGTGCCTGTGTGAGGAAGAGATTTGCGTATTACTTCGCTTAACACATGGCCTTGAATACACTTGTATGATTCCCAGTAGCATTCAGTAGGGTAGAGTCATAAGATCATTTCATTCTCTCCAAATAACTTTTTATAAGCCTTTGTTCACTCATGAATGCCTGTGTGTGATTCCTAGAGTTAGGAGAGCCTTGGACTTGATAGCCAGACTTTCTAACATTGCAACAAGTACAATCCTGTACAATGTTGCAGCTTATTCTAGCTGAGACAGGAGAAGATTGTGACTGACATGTTTGGTGACTGAACTACGACAGCGGTTTAGTGTCATGTTAAAAAATAAAAATAAATCTAAGATTACAAGATTAAAGTTGTAATATATTTAAAGAATAAAGTGGAACTATTTTGAGAATAAATCTGAAATGTTTCAAGAATAAAGTAGAAATGTTTCGAGAATTTAAATAATAGAGTATAGCCTATATCACGTATGCAAATGGTAACATTGCTGTCTTTTCTGAGGTATATAACATTAAGTGACTATTCACAAGCTGTTTTATTCACGCTATAATACAGTAAATGATTGGACATAATATTTAACGACTTTCATTTATTATGTGTAGTGCGCCAGCCATCCAGTAATTGCAATAATTTTGTATTTTGTTGTTTTTAATATAACAAAGCTCAGCTTTCAAATTCTGTCAATTTTATCATGAAATGCAAATTATAAATGTGTTTTTATAATAGCAGTGAAGAAACATTATAAAAAAATCAGTATATCCTAATTTAATGAAATGAATGTCTCATTATAGTTATCAGAAAGATGATTGACTTAAATGCTACTGAAGTAAATACGGCGGTCTGTAAACTGAAGTGAGTACAGCGATCTGTCAAGCCACATTAAAGAGTGTGGAAAGCACATTATTGGAAGACATATTGTTTGTATTTTGCTATAAAACTGACAGAATTTGAAAGCTGAGACTTTGGAATATCTCCCAGTGCTCCCAGTCTTGGCCATTTGCATGTGCACCATGCTAGAATATACTCTCAAAATATTGTAACTTTAATCTTGTATATGCTACAAATTAATTTTTTCTCTCTATATATTTATTATTCAACATTTTGACTTTATTCTCAAAATATTTTGACTTTATTCTCGTAATATTTCAACATTATTTCCAGCATTTCAACTTTATTCTCGAAATATTTTGACTTTATTCTCGAAATAATTTGACTTTATTCTCGAAACAATTTGACTTTATTCTTGTAATTTTGACTTTATTCTCGATTTTTTTTTCTTTAGTCTCAATCATTTTTCGACTTTATTCTTGTAATATTTAATATTTTTTCTCATAATTTAGACTTTATTCTCAAAATATTTAGACTTTATTCTCTTTGTATTTCGACTTTATTATAGAAACATTTCAATTTTACTCTCAAAACATTACAACTTTATTCTCGTTTTTTGATTTTATTCTCAAAATATTTTGACTTTATTCTCATAATATTTGGACCTTACCCTGTAATATTTCTTCTTTATTCTGGTAATATTGATACTTTTTCTCATAATTTTGACTTAATTCTCAAAATTTGGACTTTGTTCTCCAAACAATTCGACTTTATTCTTGTAATTTTTACTATATTCTCAATTTTTTTTTTTATTCTCAATAATTTTTATACTTTATTCTTGTAATATAATTTTTTTTTCTCGTAATTTAGACTTTATTCTCAAAATATTTTGACTTTGTTCTCTTTGTATTTTGACTTTATTCTAGAAACATTTCAATTTACTCTCAAAACATTACAACTTTATTCTCGTATTTTTATTTTATTCTCAAAATATCTAGACTTTATTCTCATAATATTTTGACCTTATTCTTGTAATATTTCAACTTTATTCTCATAGTTTCGACTTTATTCTTGAAATATTTCGACTTTATTCTCTTAGTTCTTCGACTTTATTCTTGTCATTTTGACTTTAGTCTCTAAAAATACTAAAACTTCATCGTCATACTGAACAAGCCATTACATTATATATATATATATATATATATATATATATATATATATATATATATATATATATATATATAAGTATTTTAATGCCTTGCACACAACATACAATCAAAATCTCTGTCGAAACTATGTTTAAAGGGACATTGTATGCTCATTTTCCACAAGTTGGTATGATTGTTTAGGGTCTTCATGAAATATCTGCAACATGCTTTGGTTAAAATTCCTCAATGGTCTTGTAAAACAACATCTTGGGGTGGAAATATGCAAATACGGTTGTCGGCGGGGCCTGTGAATGGTGAGTGAATGGATTTTATTCATTGTAGGTGGTTGTGACCACACACTACTAAGACAGATTTATATGCAAACACCATGTAAAAGTGAATTTTGCATCCAATGACCCCTTTAAAGGTTTCCTAGACTTTCTGGAAGCGTAGCACCTGCCAATCAGAATGGAACCACCAATTTGTGGGCGAGCTGTAGGCTGTGGTTCAGGCTAGAAAAGTCTAAATAAAATAAAGCAGCTATAAAAACAGTAAAACTGTTGTTTGTTTGTGAAAGAAGAGGATCATGTGATGTTGGGAGGTTATGATGGAAAAAACAGACAGCTGCAGGAACAGCAGAGAAGAGCTGATGACAGTAGAAAGCCAATGGGTCAAGGTTCTCCGTATTTCGTGGGATGTTTGAGTTTTCATTTGAGTTTTTTTCAGCTCACCGTAACCCGTTGAC
>NC_133375.1:21192578-21218273 GCF_049309525.1 Garra rufa | reverse complement strand
GCCTTGGGATGTTGCCACCAGCAGAGCCCAGATTCATCAGGATGGCCTTGGTGGTGATCCTTGGATTCTTTTTTACCTGTCTCACTATCCTCCTGGCCAACACAGGTGTCACTTTTGGCTTCCAACCATGTCCTCTGAGATTTTTCACTGTGCGGAACGTCTTGTATTTTTTAATAATACTTTGCACTGTAGCCACTGGAAGCAGCCACAATGCACAGCCGCAGGTCCTTAGTGAGCTCCTTTGTCTTAGCCATGACTGTCCACAAACCAACAGCAGAGAGCTTCTGTTTTTCACCTGTTGATTAAAACAGCTGTTCCTAATGAATCAGGGTAATTAGGATGCTTTAGAAAAGCTTGGATTATTTGGAATGGTGTAGAACTTTGGATTTTCCCATAGACTGTGACAGTTTGCAAAGGGTATGAATAATTTTGGACATGCCACTTTTTGTTCAAATGTAAATAAAAACTGAGAAATATTTTGATCCACAAAGATGCCTCCTGTACATCGTCTTACTATGTTTATTTATATATTTAAGTCAGGACTCTGGCTGGGCCACTGCAAAACGTTAATATATATATATATATATATATATATATATATATATATATATATATATATATATATATATATATGTATAACAATTATTTGTTATATAATATTATTCTAACAGTATTTTAATCATCATACTATATAATTATAGTTACTCTGTAATATAAGGTTAATGATTCCTAATTACATGACAATGAAAAAGAGGAATTAGGGAGGATCAGTAAATTATGAATCAATTATTGCTATTGTGTAAATAATACGTAATCATGTTGTCAATAAAGAAGTTACTGTAGTCTGATTACAAGTATTGTCACATGTAATTTAATCTAATTACAAGTACTTAATTTTTAGAATCTGATTACATGTAATCGCTTACTACCCATATCTGCCTATATATAACATCCTCTCCTTTATAAGGGATAAAAAGTGCGGAGTGAGAGCTTCAGAGCTGCTTGCAGTGAGTAGCTCTCACCTTGCGGGGTTGAGACCCATGTGTGAGGGTAATGGACTAATAGACTTAGATCAGATGGCGCTTTGATGAGTGCTGTGGTGGACAGAGTGGTGATGTCACCTCCTGTTTTGTGGGGATGGACATGCCGGGGATGGACATGCTGTAGAGGTTTCAGACGAATCAGCACTGAGCTGCAGGATTGGCATGCTGCCAGAGAGAAGACACAACTCCACATCCATATTTATGACAAAGATGTCCTTACACACACACGCACACACTCACACCTGCGGTTTTGATTGAAACACGCACACACACACCTCACACACACAAACACACTCAATGCTCTGCCCTTTCAATGTTTAAAATCAGTGAGCAAATATGTCCCTTGAAACCATTGCTCTGTTTGAAGAGAGCTTTGCTTTTTTCTTGTATGAATTTAGCCCTCAGCCAAATCTGTTCAAAGCATCTCTTTTCTCTCTTCTTCAGCAAAGGTGCACTTCTAATAACCTCATTCTGGTTAAGTCAAAGTCTTTTGGCCCCATAAATTATCTTCCCACACTGACTCTTCCACACCAGCTGCTGGAATTGAATACCTATAAGCATAGTGTAATAAAACACTGCATGACCTCAGTCAAAATGAGTAAGAGAATTTTGTTATCTCATTCAGAAAGGGTAAGCATGTCAACAACATCGGACTGAATGAGAAGTTGACTTGTTTCTATCATGAACAAGGTTATTTATTTATATTTTATTTTCCCTCTATTACTTAGAGATGGTAAGAGCTTTCAAGCTTCAAAAAGTACACACAATCCCACCTTCTAATTGACAATTGGTCAATTATTTGCAATGCCTGCATGCTATTGGTCTAACTACTTTTCCGTCATTACCTTAAAGAAGTTCACTTCCAGAACAAAAATTTAAGGATAATTTACTCACCCCCTTGTCATCCAAGATGTTCATGTCTTTTTTTCTTCAGTCGTAAAGAAATTGTTTTTTGAGAGAAAAAAGGAATGTTCTCCATATAGTGGACTTCGATGGTGTCCCCGAGCTTCCAAAATGCAGTTTAACACTTAAATGCATGAATGTTTTGCCAATTATTATTACATAATCGGGTCTTTAGCGACCCAGACCTATATATCCAGCACAAATGGATCTCTAACTTCTGCAATAGCAAAACACTCTCTTGATATTTTAAGAACAATTACAGAAAAATAAAATAAAGCATACTTTTTGAAAGGGTTCTTTTTGAGCAGATTATTTTACGATCGCCTTCATTCCTCATCCTTCACAATCTCAACCGAAAACTTTCGTTTTCAATGACTTCCAAGGCAATATTTCGAACACTGGCAGCTTATTCAACACATCCACCATCAAATAACTGTCACATTTATATTTTATTACAGTAATTGCTCTGCAGTTAAGCCATTCAAAACAGTTCAGTTTTTGCTGATGATATTCTTTTGTTTTATGCCTGCGATTGTTATAAGTGAAACATCGCGTCATTAACAGTGCCTTCTTAAGAAATAAAGGTGAATTGCACATATTTAATCATCAGATATTTACATATTTTTGTGCACAAAAAAATATTCTTACACTATTACACACCTCGGGTCTCTAGCGACCCTATACACTTTTTACAAAAACATAATCAGAAAACAGACATTCTTTTATATTTTGTTATTTTTTTCTTGTTTTATTGTTTATAATGAATAGATTGAGGAATTCTAAGACAGTTGATGTCAAAGTTGAAGAGGGTAGTGAATGACATCCCGGGTCGCTTTAAAGGTTAAATGCAGCTTTAACAGGCTCTAAACAATCCCAGCCGAGGAAGAAAGGTCTTATCTAGCGAAACAATCGGTTATTTTAAAAAAATTGACAATTTATATACTTTTTAACCTCAAACGCTCGTCATGTCTAGCTCTGCGTAAACTCTGTGTATTCCAGTTCATGACAGTTAGGGCATGTCAAAAAAAATCCCATCTCATTTTCTCCTCCAACTTCAAAATCATCTTACATCGCTGTTTTACCTTTTTTGTAAAGGTACAGAAAATAACGGAAAAGAAAATAATCACTAGAAAAGACCCTTCTTCCTCATCTAGGATTGTTTAGAGCCCTTTGAAGCTGCATTTAAAGTGCATTTTGGAAGTTCAAACTCCACTGAAGTTCACTATATGGAGAAAAATCATGAAATGTTTGCCTTAAAAAACATAATTTTCTTCACGACTGAAGAAAGAAAGACATGAACATCTTGTATGACAAGGGGGTGAGTAAACTATTTATACATTTTTGTTCTGGAAGAGAACTTCTCTTTTAAGCAAGCATGAAAACAATAGGAAACCAAAGCCAAAACCCAGACATTTAGGCAATTAAGAAATCTCAGTCACGACATGTCTGAGAAAAAGAGGACGTATTATCACCCTAAAGTAATTGTACCTCATCATTCTGTATACTGCAAGTCACTTTTCTTTTTAATTTTACTGTTTTAATAATCTATTTGTTTTTACTTTTCTATTTAAATTAATCTGCAGTGCCCTCAAATTAATATGAGGTTATAAGAAATGCGTGCATTACAATTATAAATAAATAGAAAATGTATTCTAATATATTTTTTAGATGGAATACTGCATGTGTGGGATGTTTCAAGCTATTAAATGATTTTGCCACATTGTTGACAACAGTAGCCTGCCATATGCTGTGTTCACAAAATGATTAAATCTCTAAACTATATGCTTAATAATGCTGAAAATCGCTTTTTCTATTAAGTCACGTTGCAGAAAAATGTCTAGGAAGCAGTTCCTCTTAAACATTCCAATTTGAATTATACATTATCATGAGTTTAGGAATTCTGGGCCACATTACTTTTTTTTTCTTTTTTCTCAAGGCAATAGTTTTATTTTTAAATATTAATTACAAATTAAATAACAACAAATTACATTTTTACAGCAATAGTTATTTTATAAACTTCTTCAGACTCTTTTTAAAAAATATGTCTGTACGTTAGAGTTGTTACTACGCTTTTTATACCCTTCATTTCTGTACTCTAATCTCCGGTCTCATTTCATCGGGGTAGTTCATTAAATATCTTTTAATTCTGTTTTCCTGGCTCTACAGAGTTATGATTTTTGCTTAGCTGAAATACATAAAAGTCCACACTGTAAACAAAATCTGTAGAAATTACAGTATTACTGGCAGCTGGTTGCCAGTAACTTACTGTAGATTTAAATTTATGCTATTTACTGGCAACAGTTTGTTCAAAGTTAATTGAACTTTAAACATTAACAAGTATTTATCTTTACAGAATAAAACTAAAATAACAGCCTCATGCAAAGCATTCTGGGAACCAAAATCTGAAGAAAAAAAACAGAAAAAGGTTGATGAAGGTTTCTGGTTCCCAGAATGCTTTGCAGTAGGTTGTTATTTTATAGTTTTATTCTGTAAAGACAAAGACTTGTTAATGTTTAATGTTCATTTAACTTTGAACAAACTGTTGCCAGTAAATAACATAAATTAAAAATCTACAGTAAGTTACTGGCAACCAGCTGCAGAACTACAGCAAATTTTTTACAGTGCAGTGTTCCATCAAGTACTGCATTTTAAAGTGAACTCGCTTCATCTGAACTTTTTACGTCTGAGGTTAGAGGGACCTTTTTAGTTTGAACTTCAGTTATAAAAGATTAACTTAAAAATATCAACATTTATTGCAAAATATGTTGAGTACCAATCCTTCAAAAAAAAAAAAAAAAGGCTAGACTAAGCTTTGAACATCCACTGACCTTAGAACTGACTTTTAGAATAGCTTTTTTTAACATCTATCCATCTATCTGTCTGTCTGTCTGTCTGTCTGTCTGTCTGTCTGTCTGTCTGTCTGTCTGTCTGTCTATCTATCTATCTATCTATCTATCTATGAGAACAATACCTATGAGAAACTGATGGCCTTTTTCTTTGAATATACAGTAAAATTGCATCATGTCAACTGTCTCTTTGATGAATCCCAAAGGAGAAGGGATTTGCATATTTTGTTCACATAAAGATGTCAGGGACCCGATCTGTGGCATCTGGTGCTTTGCTTTAATTTAGAAATCCCAGATTTCTTCCCATTCTTTGTTTTATATCTCTCCTTCAATCACCGCAGAGGGGCTTTGTTCAGAGACCAGCCCTTAGAGAAGATAAGAGGAGGCAGGTAAGTACGGAGACTTGCAGGGGAAAGAGAGCGAGCGAGAGCTAAAGAAGATGAATGGAGTTAGATGAAAGAGAAGGAGGAGAGGGAGGATGGATGCCAAGGAGATTTCTAATGAGTCACAGGTTGATTCCATCCGTGTTAGCATGTGGAGAATCACTCGTGATGAATGACTCCTTCAATGCTTCAATTAGGGGCGAAACTTTGCAGATCTGGTCAGTTGCATTGGAGAACACACAGGTACGTGCTCACAAAAAATGAATAAGAAACAGGCCAAATCTCATTTGCCAATTCTCAGTTTGGTAAACCAGCTGAACACCAACTAGGCCAACACGGTCTCACTCCCAAGTCGTCACATATTGACGTTTGGTCAGGACCCTTTGGCGTCACATTTTGACGCACAGGGTACCCCTTCAGCGTCATTTTTGGACGTGCAGGGTCCTCCACTGCTTTAAATAAGAAACCCTTGGCGTCAATAAGATGACGCGAAAGGCACTGTGAATTTGATCGTCATGATTAAATGATATATTGGGTAATAATATTGCCATTATTGCATATGTATCGGGGTGTGATTTTTCAATGCAAACAGTCACAACAGTTTTATTCATATTACACTATTTACACATTTACGAGCATGTAACCCAACCCCTGCCCCTAAACCTAACCATTTGTCAATAAAACACAGATATAACAGGCAGATACAGCTACAGTCACAATTTATTTAAAAAATATGAATATTCCAAGTCTTCCGAGGCAAAACGCCGTCTCTGTCCGCTGTAAAGCTCATCCTGTTTGCCGCAGTCCGTGCAAACGAATCGCAAAGCGAATTCAAAAAATGCCGCCAGGAGCAGAAGCATTACATCAGCCTTGGTTGTGAAATTCTATTGCCTCTTGTGTGTCACATGACCGATTACGTCATGCTAATGCTCGGGCGTATCTTTTTGAATAAGAATGTGAGCACGTTAATGAAGTGGGACAATTTTTAGCGATTAAAACCTTATGTTTTACTTTCTTCTTCGCATAAAGATATTTTATGGCTTCAGAAGACTTGGAATGCAACACGACTTGTTTGTAATGTTTTTTTACTGCTTGTTTATGGTCAGTTTTTGCAATAAATACATGTGACTGTACTTATATTTGCCTGTGCTGTATATTGTTCAGAAGTGGGTAGGTTTAGGGTAGGGGTGGGTTTAGGTGCTCCAGTCAAAGTATAAATTTATATAAAATTGCTTAAATATTTACAAATGCATGCAAACCAGTAAGACAAACAACTGAAAACAGTGGAGGACCCTTCACGTCAAAAAACTACGCTAAAGGGGTACCTTAAGCGTCAAAATGCGACGCCAAGGGGTCCTGAACAAACGTCAATATGTGATGACTTGGGAGTGAGACCGTGTTGACTAGGCCAGCCTGCACCAGCTCCTGCTGTTATTTTCAGCAGGGCGCACACACAAGAACACCCTTTCAAAAATAGGAACCCAGTCGGTTTAACCGCAGGGATTTGGGAGTTCAGAATAGTTTCCCTCAGCTCTTTTTTCACTCCATCCCTCCTTGACTTTTTCTTTGGCTGTGGTTGCTCTTCTTATACCTATCTTTTAAGTGCGTAGCACCAGGTGTGCCTGCAGCACCGCGTTGATTTGATCCTCTCGTATGCAGCCAGCTGGCGCGCGAACCTGCGCACGCATCTTCATTACACAAACAGGCATACCGAAACAGATCCCGTCAATGCCGCGAGACCGTCCCTTCATCAAACACTTACATCCTGACATTTGGAGACTCTCCCACCTGGGACTGTTTGACTCGTTTTCCCTTACTGCGTAGCACATTTCTAAACAGCTCCTGCGGAGCGCACTGGCAAACATCTGCCGCGCAGTAAGCCTGTTGAGGTTCTAGCAGAAACGGTTATTGGCATTCGGTTCTGACTTCTTTGGGTGGAGAAATGTGGTTAAAAACGTGATACAGCCTGTAAAAAAAAAGCTGAATTTACTAAATCGATGGACATATGATATACAATATAATAACAGACATTTATCTGGGATGCATAATGTAAAGTTATAAGTTTTAAAATCATAAAATCTTAAAATAAAATATGTGATCCAGCATTAATTTTGCCTAACCAATTCATTCACTAATTCACAGTGATGGTAATAACGCTGTTATAAATCAACGATGTTAATAACGGCATTACTTTTTTCAGTAACAAGTAATCAAACAAATTACTGTTTCCCCTGTTATGACGCTGTTACCGTTACTGACAATAACATGAGGCCTTACTGTAGCCATAGGACCTGCAAAGCTGTGTTGGGTTCTTCTTCTGAGGTAAATTCTTGCTTATTGCTCTTTTAGCACGTCTTCTTCCAGAAACAAAAAGTATCCAATATGAACTTGATGAATGTTCACGTTTGTTTACGAAGGTGATGTAGGCGTTTACCTATATGTCCGCGCATCTCAAGTGGATGTTTAAAATTTGAAAAGCAGAGCCACTTGAGGGCATGATTAATTTACAGATAATTAAAGAGTAATTAAATAAAAGAGTTTAGACAGGAAAAACTGGAGCTCGCATTGGCATCATACAGATTATTTTATCAAAGAATATTTACTTACTCCATTTAAAAGTTTTCTATACATATATTTCTGTGTTTCACTGAGTATTTAGGTTGTTTTATTTATGTGTCTGTGAAGAGAGGTGATGAGACCGAGAAAACAGAGAGTGCACCCTGTTTATTTTCTTTATTTTACAAAATCACATTGTTTTGTTGTTGTTATGACTATACACAAATAAAAGTAGGCCATTTGCAGTTTCAAACGATACCTTAATCTTATCCGTATGATTGAAAATGACAGAGTATTTTTAGTTCTTTTGCGATCATAAAGAAAAACTGAAAGGGACATGACGCGGTCTTCGACCCCAGAGGGTTAACAGTGTTGCCGCGGGATGTTTTTCATGTCCACTGTTTGAAGAAACCCCAATAATGTGATATTTAGCCCCTGGAAGGTGCCTTTACATTGTCCCACAGCAACATTGAAATAGTGTAGATTAGTGTACAATCTTTTATTAATTTAACATATTTAATACTGCGGGCATCCAAGTTATTTGACATATTTGATTTTTTTTTGTTTTTAAGTAACACAATAGTTACTTTCCCTGGTAATTAGTTACTTTCATAATGATGTAATTCAGTTACTATTTGTGAGAAGTAACTAGTAACTATAACTAATTACTTTTTTAAAGTAGCATGCCCAACACTACTGATTCATGTTTTCCTGAGTGAAGTCAGTGAATCATTCATTAAACAACTTATTAATTCAGGAAAGCAACAAGTGGCTGTCTTTATGACGGAATCATTGATTTGTTCAAAACACTGATTAGTTTAGGAACAAAACACCCTTTGCATGTTGCTCGAGACACTTGATCATGGCTTTGTTTGGAACTATTTTTGTTAGTGGAGCTAAAACTCGAATCTACAAAGCAAAAAAAAAAAAAAAAAATAGCCTAAAATTTAAGTTTCTCGATATTAAGTTATTGTTTACTGAATTGTTGTATAAAAGCAGTATCACAATTGTGCTGTTTTTCCGAGTGTCTGCAGTATCACCGATATTTACAGTATAAAAGCATTCTTTTTTTGTGTGTGTGTGATATTGCCTAGATTTATTTAGAATTTTAATGATTTGCTCATAACTTGCAATGGATATTAAATTCTTGAAGTAAATGTAATGTCAGGTGACAGGACTCTTGTTTACTGCCAGGTGTTTTACTGACATTTGTCTGCAGTCACAATACAGAAAAAAAGATCTGATTATACTTCTGTATTGCGATTTAAAGACATGTTCAAAACCCATAAGACCTTAATTCATCTCCGGAACACAAATTAAGACATTTCTGATGAAATCTGAGAGCAACGAAAACTGATATGGAAAAGAAGAAATTGTGGTTATTGCGTTTTCTTTGTGCACAAAAAGTGTTCTCATAGCTTCATAAAATTATGGTTGAGCTGTCACATAGACTATTTTAATGATGTTCTTACTACCTTTCTGGGTCTTGAACATGTCAGAATTTTCATTTTTTGGTGAACTATCCCTACTTTTTATGAGTAACTTGCACAAAATAGTTGCTCACAATAACACCAAAAAATTTCAGTTTTTATTTCATGTTCACTTTAAGTGTGGAACTTGCTGAAAATCTTTTTAACAGCACTATTACACCATGAGGGAGATATCGCTAACAAATGCTCAATCCTCTCCACAATAGTTTCACGCTCTCTGGGTAATTAAAGAACAATGTCCGGCACTTCTATCTCTAATTAAACAGCCGATAAGTATCTAATTCCCAAAGAAGCAATTGAAAACATTACAGTATGAGCCGAAGACGAATCTAAAGAAATCTAATATCTGTTTGCTCTAAGCCAGCACTGTGCCCAATTCCTTCCTATGATAAGAATGAAACACCTTTCAGTGGCAAGGCTAAGATAGATAGAGCGAGGGGAGGGAGGAAGGATGAGTTGCGGATCTTCCTCATAAAAATGACAGCAGCAAAAGCCTCCACTATAAAAAGAAAAGCCAGTGCTCTCCTGGGACAAATTTATCTGGAGTGCTCAACAGTGTTAGATTTTCAGGGGAGAGAAGGGTCTCTGTGTGTTTGTGTGTGCGTCTAAGTGGTGACGAGAAACGTTAAGGACTCCTGAAATAGACCGGTGTGAGAGGCCACAAGCTTCGCGCTAAACCAGATCTCTCAACATTTGTGTTGATTTTGTTCCCCTGTGTTTCTTTGTCTTCAGCGTCATCTCTCCTGCTTTTGCATGTATTTATAAATCCGAAAGGTCTATTTATTCAAACTAGAAGTGAACAAATACACCCACAGGTATGAGCAAGGGAGGAGGTGAGGATGTTGGGAGAAAAAAGGAGTGTGAACATGACAGCAGCAGCTGAGATTTACATTAGGTTGCGCTCATGTTGATCTGTCAGGAGTCGGTGGGCTCTTTCTGCAGAAAACACTCTGTACTTGCGGCAATGTCTCTCAGATGGGATTTGTGTGTCGCACTCTGGACTTGCTAAGACTTGCACATGTTATTGGGAACCCAGGAGTACATGCGAGGTCCAGAAAGAAAGATTTTGATGCAGTGACATCTAATGCACGAATCATCTTATGTTTTTTTTCTTCGCTAAACAAAACATTCACTTTCAGAATTAAAATGTCCCGATAATTTTATCAACCCCATGTCATCAAAGATGATCTCTGCCTCCATCGGTCAGCCCCTTGGAGTTGTCAGCCCTTCCTCCACCATGGCTCCTGCCTCGGTCAGCTCCACCGTGGGCTACCATCATGGCTGTGGCCTGGGTCTTGCCTGGCTCCTCCTGCTCCGGGTCCCTTCTGTCTCCTCCCGCCATCTGATCCACCCTGGATCCTTCTGTCAGGGATCCGCCCTGAACTTTGTGTCTCAGTGTCCGTCCTCCATCGAAGCCTCCTCCAGTACAGTTTCCATCCTACATCCACTCCTTTGTCCACCTTCTAAGTCCCCTCCGTCCATCCATGGAGGAGTAATGTCACACCCCTATTGAACTGTTTGTGTTGGTTTCTCCCTCTTGTGCCAATATTGATCTAATTAAACGATCAGTAATTGACAAAAAAAATTACAAATTTATGTAATTTTTAACCACAAATACTTGAAATCATACCATGATGTAGTCATGTTAGAAAGGTCATTTGTGACCCTTATTTCTCATCTGGGATCGTGTAGAGCCCTTTGAAGCTGCATTGAACTGCAATTTGGACCTTCAACTTGTTGATCCCTATTGAAGTCCACTATGTAGAGAAAATTCTTTGAATGTTTTCCTCATAAACCTTCATTTCTTTTAGACTGTCATTTGGGATGACATGAGCAAATTATCAGGAAATTTCTATTCTGGAAGTGAACTAATCCTTTAATTTTAATTTGCTTGCTTATAAGAAAGTTGTGACATATTGTCAAGTATGGTGACCCATACTCGAAATTGGTCCTCTGCATTTAACCCATCCAAGTGTACACACACAGCAGTGAGAAGTGAACAAACTCTCACACACACACACACACACACACACACACACACACACACACACACACACACACACACACACACACACACACACACACACACACACACACACACACACACACATGTTGGGTTTACATGTTTTATGGGGACATTCCATAGGCGTAATGGTTTTCATACTGTACAAACCGTATTTTCTATGGCCCTACACCTACCCTACACCTAAACCTAGCCCTCACAGGAGATTGTGCACACCTTTACTTCCTCAAAAAAACTCATTGTGCATGATTTATAAACCTGTTTCCTCATGGGGACCTAAGAAATGTCCCCACAAGGTCAAAATCTACTGGTATTCCTATCCTTGTGGGGACATTTGGTCCCCATAACGTGAGGAATACCAGGTACACACACACACACACACACACACACACACACACACACACACACACACACACACACACACACACACACACACACACACACACCGGAGCCTTGCTCAAGGGCACTTCAGTCATGGTATTGAAGGTGGAAAGAGCGCTGTTCATTCACAAGAACAGTATTTATTTAAAATAAAAATCATTTATAATATTATAAATGTCTTGCCTGCCCCTTTTAAGCAAATCAATGCATCACTGCTTAATAAATTGAGTAATCTTAATAAAATTAGTAATCTGTAAATCTGCTTTTAATTTTATTAGAAATAGCTCAATTAAAATGTTTAATTAGATTTATGTAAAATAGTTTAAAAAATTGTAACAATTTACAATAAGCTGTAATTTGTTAACATTAGTTAATGTACATGAACAATGAACAATACATTTGTTAAACTATTTATTCATCTTTGTTAATGTTAATTAATAAAAATACAGTAATTCATTGTCTGTTCATGTTAGTTCACAGTGCATTAACTAATGTTAACAAACACAACTTTTGATTTTAATAATGCATTGTCGAAATTAACATTAACTAAGATTACGTGAATAGTATTGTTCATTTTTAGTTCTTGTTAACTAATGTTGTTTTGTTTTGTTTTGTTGTTTAATATTTGTTGTGATATTGAATAAAATGGGTTGATTAGAGACTCAAAGATGAAATATTTTGTGTTGTTGTTAAAGGAAAACCTTCATGTTTGTGCATTAGTTGTATGTGGAAGGGTACTTGAAATACTAATGTGGGAGATATGTCAGAGACTTAAACAGTGTTTGTCTGCTTTGTATTTTTAATGAAATGGAAATGAACAGTGCGTCACCTATTTATAATAAACACAATCACAATTAGGTTGGGAAGAAAAATACTGAACATGAATTACTTATGCTAAATTACACTAATTAACAGTAAACGTCCTAACTGAGTCAACTTCAAAAACGCAGTGATAAAAGCACTCTTGAAGTACATTCTTTTAACCGTATTTCACTAATCCAACATACTGTAGATAAGCAATTCTCTCTGAAATAAATAAGGCTTCTTAATGCTACGACTGGGAGAATAAAGTCCTTGCCCTTAAATGGAATATCACTGTTTACTTTCAAAGAAATATCATTTTAATTCTAATACAACATTATTGCACAGTGTTTTTAAAGTGTCAGGGAATAATCAAATCCCTGGTGTGAATTAGTGCAAATATGAATGCGTGTGTTTTTAACTTCAGTTGAAGGTTTAATATTTAAGACTTAACGGGCCATGTCAAGATTTGATCATATGTAATCAAACAAATGGCTAATTTATAAGACTTCATTTGTAATGATTGATCAACACTGCCTTTCGCTAACATAGTTAGCAAGACCTAAGAGGAATGTGGATCACTGACAGATCATAGCTCTAATTCACAGAAGTGCTTTAATAAGTAAGGATTAGCCTGCCTTTCCATTTTCAGGCTGTCCAATCCATAACGGGGGGGCAGTACAAAACGCTCTACCTCATTAAACAAGATCTTATTAACTGGAGCTCGGCTTATTCAGCTTAAAACTTCTGCATTTAATCAATTAAGTTGCATGCGTTAAGTTAATCATTATAATTCCACACATTTTGTGGGATCAAATATCAAGGCTTCATTATGGTGTGTTTTTAGAATGATTGGCAGTTGCTTTAGTTTTCCAGAGTTTAAATGCGTTTTCCTTCTTTCATTCCTTCCCTAAAGGTATAGTCCACCTAAAAGCCTTTGTGTTGTGACTTTGAACCTGCATTTCTTTCTATTGTGGAAACTTGGTAACTTAACAGTTTCTGTTTGCAGTGTCTTTTATGATATATAAAAAAAAAAAAAAACTTACAGTGGATGTCAGTTGGAAGTGAAACTTTGGTTATCAACATTTAGCAGAAGAATGAAATGCATACAGGTTTAGAATTAGTAAATGATCTTAAGCAAATTATTGGGTGGACTATCCCTTTAAGTCACGTAGCTTTTTTTCAGATCAAAAACTTTTGAATATAAATCATTTTAAATATTCAACAATTACACAAAGATTGCTTTGATACCAAATATGCCCATCATCAAAGCTTCAAAAACCTCTTCAACTTAGCATGCTGAAAAAGTCCCAGATTTTGACGGGAAAATAAAATCCCCTGGATCGGTTTACAAAGTTCACTCATAGAATGATTTCAATATGAGGTGACATAAAATGGCCTAGTTTGCACATAGCCTCCTTTTCCAACCCAGGCTCATTGGAAAGAATTGCAAAATTTCATGTTTGCTTTTTATATACAGTGCCTTGCGAAAGTATTTATACCCCTTTATTTTTTCACGTTTTATGTTGCTGTCTTATGCTAAACTGCTTTAATTTTTTTCCACATCAATCCACACTCCATACACTATCATGACAAAGCAAAAATAGAATTGTCACATCTTCGTAAATTGATTTAATAAAAAGTATTCATTGCATAAGTATTCATACCCTAGCTGAAGCACTTTTACAGCCTCAAATCTTTATTGGGTATGATGCGACAAGCTTTAAACATCAGCATTTGGCAATTATTTGCCATTATTCTTCTCACCTCTTCACCTACCAAGCTCTGTCAGGTTGGATGGGGGCAGACGCACATTTTCAGGCTTTTCCAGAAATTTTTGATTGCGTTTAAGCCCAGGCTGTGGCTGGGTCACTCAAGGACATTCATAGAGTTGTCTATAAGCCACTCTTGCTGTGTGTATAGGGTCATTGTCCTGTTGGAAGGTTAACCTTCTGCCCAGTTTGAGGTTCTGAATGCTCTGGACTGGGTTTTCATTAAGGCTATCTCAGTATTTTGGTGCACTTAGGTTTTCTTCTACTCTGACAAATCCTTTAGTCTCTGCCACTAAAAAAACAGCCCCTCAGTATGAGGCTGTTACCAGCATACTTTACTTTTGGGATAGTACTCTGCAGGTGATTAGCAGTGCCTGGTTGCCTTGATGATGCTTGGAATTGAGGTTCATCAAACCAGAGAATCTTGTTTCTCACAGTCTGAGGGTCCTTTAGGTGCTTTTATGCAAATGCCAAGTGTGTTTTCATGCGTCTTCACTTCAAAGAGGATTGAGTCTTGCCACACTGCAATAGAGCCCAGATTGTTGGAGTGTTGCTGTGATGTTTGTTCTTCTGTAGGTTTCTTCTATCTCCACATATGGTCATGGAGCTCAACTAGAGTGACCATCAGCTTTTTGGTCACCACTCTAACCAAAGCCCTTCTCCATTGAATGCTCAGTTTGGCCAGGAGGTCAGCTCAAGGCAGAGTCCTGGTTGTTTCAAACTTCTTAGACTACGTGCATCTGTGAACCTTTAATGCAGCAGAATTTTTTTTTTCTGAACTCTTTCCCACATGCTTAATCCAAACTTGTTTCTGAGCTCTACAGGCAGTTTTTTGACCTCAGGGCTAGATTTTTACTCTACATTTTCAGCTGTTTGACCTTTTTATTAAGACATATGTGCCTTTCTAAATCATTCTCATTCAATTGAATTAGCCACAGGTTAACTTCACTCGAAGTGCAGTAACATCTAC
This sequence comes from Garra rufa, assembly GCF_049309525.1. Taxonomy (NCBI): domain Eukaryota; kingdom Metazoa; phylum Chordata; class Actinopteri; order Cypriniformes; family Cyprinidae; genus Garra; species Garra rufa. The sequence goes on along the minus strand of NC_133375.1, from coordinate 21,203,105 downwards.
AAGCAATACGAATGCTCCTGAACTAAATTTCAACTGCCCCTGATACTTATGCAATGGAATCATTGAAGTTTTTTATTTTTAATAAATTAGCAAAATTTGCAAATCTGGTTTTTGCTTTGTCATTATTATGGTGTATGGAGTGTAACTTTGACAAATTTATTAAAAATAAAACACTGAAATAAGTACATTGCATAAGTATTCATACCCTTAACTCAGTACATAGTTGAAGCACCTTTACAGCCTCAGGTCTTTTTGGGTATGATGTGAGCTTTGCACATCTGCATTTGGCAATTATCTGCCATTCTTTGCCTCACCTTTTCACCTCTCAAGCTCTGTCAGCTTGGATGGGGGCTGGCAGACATTTTCTAGAGTCCTAGTTGTTCCAATCGTCTTCCATTATGGATAATGCTTCTGTGAACCTTCAGTGCAGCAGATTTTTTTCTGAACTCTTCCCTAGATCATTGCCTTAACGCAAGTCTGTCACTGAGCTCTACAGGCAGTTTTGAGTCATTCTACGAAACGGGTGCCATTTCCACCTTGCAATTTAAAAAAATTCATTAAGAACAAACTTTCTATAAAAAAAGACTACAACTTAAGAGACAAGTTAACCCTCCAAAAAACATATTTTCCCACCTCAGGCACAAACTCCTTAATATTAATATTATCCTTTTTTTTTCAGGCAAGGGAACCTTTCTTGTACCACCCTGTTAATGGACAAAAAAAAAAAAAAAAAAAAATATATATATATATATATATATATATACATACAAATAAAGTGGCATTTATTTAATTAGTCCACACAATAAGAATATCATATACAACATTAAATCAAGTAACTTTTAATTTTATTTATATAAACTTTTTACAAAATGACCCTGTGATGGGGTGGTAAGCGATGTGACGGGGTGGTTTACTGTGACGGGGTGGTATGGACAAAGTGTTTCTCTATATGAACTGCTGGTTTTAAATTTTGTGCATACTTTTCACAAGGGCATGTGTTGATTTGACTTGAAGCACTGCTGTGCACTAATCAAAAAAGACACCTGGATGGTCACCCTACCTATATTAGAATCCTATATTAGAATAGTTTCACAAGCAGAACAATACCATCACGTCCATTACCACCCCGTCACAATAAAAAAATTGTGACGGGGTGGTAAATTTCATCCCAAAATGGCCACAGATCTCCCATGTGGTCAAGTTTCTTACCTAGCATGCATGCATTCAATCTGAAATTTGATTTTCTTTACATTAATTATGTAAAAAAATTAATAAAAAAACGTTTTCCCTATCTAATTTGCGTGACGGGGTGGTAAGGTTAAGCTTGACGGACCCTGTCTAACATGAAAAAAACATCAAATTAATGATGTTAAACAATGTCAGTTTTGCCTGCTTTTGTTCTTGGTGGCTGTAAGGCTCAAATGATGTCACTACCTCTTTGTGATGTCATTTAAAGCAACAGTACATTAATTATAGATAAAACAAGTTAGCGTGACGGGGTGGTAAGTTAAAATGAGGGACACACACAAATCATAAAATATTTACAAAAAAAAAATGTTTAATTTGAAAAAATATATCTTATGTAAACAGGGACACACATAAAATGCTGAAAATAATAAAAGTTTGAAAAAAATCTATAGCTTTTTTGGTGATATTTTAGATGAAAATATCATGTTGGTCAACACGGACTTGTGAAATTGGCTATGTACTAATGAAAAATGATTACAAAATAGTATCTTATTTTTTAAGAATAGTGTTTTGTCATATATCATGTTAACAAGAACGCTTGAATTAATAACTTTAAGCTTTGAAAACACACTTTATGACATTTTTTGTGCCTTAAGCATCTCATCAAACGTTGCGGACGCAAATGGCACCCGTTTGGTAGAATGACTCTTATCTTGACCTCAGGACTTGGTTTTTGCTCTGATATGCATTTTCAGCTGTTAGACCTTTTCTGAGAGGTGTGTGCCTTTCTAAATCATACTCATTCAAATGAATTTGCCACAGTTTAACTCCACTCAAAGTGTAGTAACATCTAGAAGCAATATGAATGCTCCTGAGCTAAATTTTGAGTGTCCCAGAAAAGGGTATGAATACTTATGCAACGGGATCTTTTCATTTTATTTATTTTTAATAAATTTGCACAAATGTTAAAAACCTATTTTTTGCTTTGCCATTATGGAGTAGGGAGTGTAGATTGATGTGGGGAAAAAAGTAATTTAAAGTAGTTTAACATAAGGCAGCAACATAACAAAATGTGAAAAAAATGAAGGGGTATGAATAATTTCGCAAGGCACTGTATATTGTTTCTCTGTGCCTTTATTGTTATAGCTGTAGTGTGAACTCTGCTATTATTTAATACTGAGAATAATTTTTAGAACAATATCTTTATCGTTTTCTTTATAGTTATCCTCCTTGGTGTTAACAGGCCTTGATTATTGTATGTTATGGTTGTGCCGATAGAGAATAGTATCGTATATCGACGATTGGATATCAGCGATATCGCCTCTAGCTGATGGCTTTGATGATACCAATCACGGTTATGTTGACCTAATGAATGCAATGGCTAACCAGAGGTGTTTTTTTAAAGTGCATAAACTCTAAATGCTAGATTGAAGTCAGTGAAAATGTTTGCAAGTTTTCTGTAGCTGCTTTGTGAATATCTGAGTAAATGTAAGCATTATGATTAGTAACTTACAATGTTTCTATTAAACTTTTATCATGTTAAATACAAATTCCAAAGTCATATTAAGAACATTAGGCTGCTTTCAGCCTTACGCTGTAGTTGGTTCACATCCAGCAATGAAACTAAGTAAATAAATAACTAAATAAAGTAGCACAATACTATTGTGTATCAGCCATCTTACAGGCAGACAATAGGATGATATGACAATTGAGCATATTGCCCAACACTATTGTACAAGTACATTGTTGGAGTTGTGAAAAAATGAAGGTAGAGGCATGTTTTTCCAATGAGCCTCAATTGTCCATTTCATCTCGCAGTTTGCTTTTTCAGCACTATTGTTTGTGTCTTTCCTTCCTTTCGCTCTGCCCCTGGTTGACACTTTAATTTATTTATTTATTTTTTTTTTTTTGTGCCAGAGTTGGCAAAATTACATTGCTCCTTGGGCCACTTCGACATACCGCATTTTACCTTCCCCAACCTCAGTTACGCTAAATAAAATGAGTCAAGTAAGATGAATGTCCATGTCTGACATCAGCTTTACTGCACATCGGGGAGTCACAAACGGAACAAGGGCAAAAAGGGTGAGGTTATTCGTGGGAGGGACGAGTTATGCAGTAGGCTATTCAGTGTAATTATATAAATCATTGAAACTACTCAGTCATAATAGTCAAGCACTAAAGCATTTATGCAAGGTGGAAAAAATGAAGTAACCAATCAGTGCTCTCAAAGCTAAATCAGTGCTGATGAGCATCTATTTACATGCAAACCGTATGAATAAGTGCTTATGAATGGAATGTTTATCAAATTAAAATTTCGAAACTACATATTTATACTGAAGAACGCTGGTTTCCTTGTATGTTTTTCCATAAACACCCTAGCCTGTGTGATAGACTCCCAAATGTCTGATGGTATTCAGGCGGTAGAGTCTCTAAAAGTGCTGAATTGTTAATGAAGCTCTAAGTGGAGGGGAAATAATCATATTTGCACAGCTGTAATTAAAGCCATTGGTAAAGACATATTGATCACCGCCACCTTTGGCTGCCAGCCTGTGATTACGCTCAGGAATTGAGCCATAAAATATATATTTCTCCAAGATGGCAAGCCACATGGTTACTTCACTGAACAAAAGGGAACCTAATTGTTGTCATAGAAATTCCATCTATTTGCAGAACTAGAGAACTATGTTCTTACCTTATTTAGGAGTAGGTCACAATAGTAAATTAGTCTTTCTACAGCCTATCTACATTTATGTTTATCTATATAATTTATATATTGCTGGTGGTTTAATTAGCAAGTTAACAATGTGCTGTTTTAGCTGTTTGGATGAATTAACTCTTTCAGAAAGTTGCATCTTTTATTTAATCTGCATCGCCTGTTGTAGGAACCTGCTGAAACTAACCTGCTTTGCTGGTCTTAACTGGTTTAATATGGTCTCCCAGTCTGCTCATGGTTTTATTGTAGTAAAAGTGTAGTAACCATGTTTTTTTTTTTTTTGGCATATTGCTAATCATTTGTATAACAGCAGCTTTACTACAAATACCATGGTTAAACTATGGTTAGTGTGGCAAAACCATGGTTAAACTATAGTAACCATGGTTCATTTTCGTAGGGGTGAATGATGAATATCTCAAAATGATGACAGAATTTTGTTTAGTTTTTGGGCCAACTTTCCTTTTAAGTTGGTGTTTACCTGGTTTAGTTAGGTTGGTTGGAACTAACCAACAGACCAGACTGGCCACGCTTGAATACCAGCTGCAGTGCTGTTCATTTGAAGGGTAGGGCCTAATAACTACAGTTGATGTCAAAAGTTTACATACACCTTGCAGAATCTACAAAATGTTAATTATTTTACCAAAATAAGAGGGATCATACAAAACGCATGGTATTTGTTATTTAGTACTGACCTGAATAAGATATTTCACATAAAATAGTTTACATATAATCCACAAGAGAAAATAATAGTTGAATTTATAAAAATGACCCTGTTCAAAAGTATACATACACTTGATTCTTAATACTGTGTTGTTACCTGAATGATCCACAGCTGTGTATTTTTGTTTTGTGATATTTGTTCATAAGTCCCTGGTTTGTCCTGAACAGTTAAACTGACTGCTGTTCTTCAGAAAAATCCTTCAGGTCCAACAAATTCTTTTTCAGCATTTTTGTGTATTTAAACTCTTTCTAACAATGACTGTATGGTTTTGAGATCCATCTTTTCACACTGAAGACAACTGAGGGACTCATATGCAACTATTACAGAAGGTTCAAACGCTCACTGATGCTTCAGAAGGAAACACGATGCATTAAGACCCAGGGGTGTAGACTTTTGAAAAGAATGAAGATGTGTACATTTTTCTTATATTGACTAAATATAATATTGTTTTCATTTAGCACTGTCCTTCAGAAGATACTTACTTATGTTTCCCAGAAGACAAAAGTTAAATTTACCCTGATCTTAAATTGAGTTTAAATGCATCTTATGCATTGTGTTTCCTTCGGAAGCATCAGTGAGTGTTTAAACCTTCCGTAATAGTTCTATATGAGTCCCTCAGTTGTCCTCAGTGTGAAAAGATAGATCTCAAAATTATACAGTCATGTTGGAAAGGATTCAAATACACAAAAATGCTGAAAAATCTAAGAATTTGTTGACCTAAAGGGTTTTTCTGAAGAACAGCGGGCAGTTTAACTGTTCAGGACAAACATGGAACTCATGCTGTGGGTCATTCAGGTAAAAACAGAATTAAGAATCAAGTGTCTGTAAGCTTTTGAACGAGGTCATTTTTATAAATTGAAATGTCATTGATTTTGTTACTTAGAGTGTCACCTATTATTTATCATTTTGTGAAGTTCTGAAAAGCTAAATCAGATGAATGTAAGATTTAATTAGTGATTATACATCTTATCTCGTCTCTCTCTCTCTTTGTCGCCCACAGCCTGCGAGTTGATGAACAGAGGTATCTTAGCCTTGGTCAGCTCTATCGGCTGTATGTCCGCGGGCTCGCTGCAGTCTTTATCTGACGCAATGCACATCCCGCACCTCTTCATCCAGAGGGCACCCGCGGGCACTCCTCGCTCTAGCTGCCCGCCCACCAGTCGCAACCAACAAGACGACTACACTCTCTTCGTCCGGCCTCCTGTCTACCTAAACGATGTCATCTTCCAAGTGGTGATGGAGTATACCTGGCAGAAGTTCATTATCTTCTATGACACTGACTATGGTGAGTAGTTTCAATTTACTGATGGCAGTAGTAAACGGCCGTAAGGAGCTCTCTCACAGTGTTTCCAATCAGTGACCCCACATTAACACCCCCTTATTACCACCACAGAGAGGAAATTATACAGCATTATTACCTCCATTGCTCATTATGTGTTTAAGGCAATTTTTCCGTATGCGTTTGAGAAAAAAGAGCATGGACTGCGAGTGAGGAAAAAAGATTCTGGGCATTCACGGATTAACCACAGAGCTGACTGGGTTGTTGCCCACAGGCCTTTAAGTCCAAGAGGCCTCAAGCTGTTATTTATTTATTTATTTATTTATTTATTTATTTAGAGCAAACATCTTCCCTTGAGCTTTTATACATCGCATTTCATGGTGTTTCTCTTGGCCTTGCGATGCATTTCACTGACTGAGCAGACTGGGAAAAAGTAAACATGTTTCTTGATATTGCACTTTTTGACGGGAACATAGTAGATGGGGGTGAGGATTTGCCCTTGGGTACAGTTAGTCAGGCAGTTACCCGGCTACCGGATTTAAGCCGTTCTTATTGATCGAGGGGCCCGATATTTTCCGTAATCATAAAGCTAATTACCCACATCAGCTGGAGAAAGATTGATGAGAGGTAAAACAAAGCATGTTTTAAAATGGATTGTTTAGCCATACAACACTGAATGAACTGCATGAAAAGAGCACAATGGGTGCTGTGTAAAAGATTATAACAGAAATTCAAAAGTGACTGATTTAGGGTGCTCTACAACTCTGTATGACATGCAAGTATTGTTTTGTGTTGTTCGGTTGACTCACTGATTCAAACTGAGTATGATGGGTTAGTTCACCCAAAAATGAAAAGTTTGTCATTAATTACTCACCCTCATGACCTTTGTTTATCTTCAGAACACAAATTAAGATATTTTTGATGAAATCCGAGAGTTTTCCCACCCTGCATAGACAGCAACACAACTGACATGTTCAAGGGCCAGAAAGGCAGTAAGGACATCATTAAAATAGTCCATTCTTTGCACACAAAAAGTATTCTTGTAGCTTCATAAAATTAAGGTTGATCCACTGACATAAACCACGTCACATGTCCGTACTACCTTTCTGGGCCTTGAACGTGTCAGTTGTGTTGCTGTCTATGCAGGGTCAGCTCTCAGATTTCATCAAAAATACCTTAATTTGTGTTCCGAAGATGAACAAAGATCTTACGGGTTTGTAACGTCGTGAAGGTTAGTAATTCATTTTCTAGGTGAACATATGTTGCTAATGCTGTCACAGTTTCAGATATTTTACTAAAAGATTATTGTGGCCAAAAGATTTCATGACAATGATTTATATTGTGATTATCTTTAGAAAGTTTGAAAAGAAAAAGCTGACTTTATTTAGAAAAAGTGAGGAAACTGATTAGCTTAGTTAGTATAGTTCACTTACACAAGTTCTACTAACTAAAAAAGAACTGTAGGGGGTACTTGATCATTTAGTTTAGGTTTATAGCTACTCAGAATTATTGAATTACAGAGTGCATTGCAGCATGAATAAATTATGCAATTGCTTTGTTTTACTGTTGTTTTTTGCCACCAATTTTATTTGCTGTCCTGTATCAGTAGTAGCACAATAAAAAGAGCAAATAAAATTGTTATTGCTACAATTATTAAAAACGAATAAAATGTAATCGTTACCATTGTTGTTTAGCATGCTGAATCTTGAAGTATTTGTGTGACTCAAGCATGCTCAGTTGCAAAATATTGTCACAAATATTGATTATATCAGCCCAGTTAAAAGCTTCACAAGGTGTTTATGACAAATGTAAGCAATGAATTCATAAAAGATCATTAATGAATGTAGACTAGTTCAGGATTTAGTTTAAAACCTAGTTTAAAAAGGTCACCTTTTAAAAGCAACCTATTTATTATTTGTTTTCATGTTGCATCGCTGCATCAATAGGAAAAGAGGTATAATGATATAAATAAAGTTCCAAGTGCTCGACCAAAAGAAGCACTAGTCACTATAATGGTGAGTTCAAACAAAAACAATTTAGGAAAAATCAGTATTACTTTTTGAAGTCAGCTTATGTGATGTTCTCTCAAATTGATCAGTTGTGTTGACATTTTTAACATTTAAACTGACTTTGGGAAATGAGTGAACATTCATGTTTTCATAACTGCTGGCCAAAATCAAAAACGATACTAAAATTAAATCATCTTTGACAGCAAGGGAGGCCCCTGGTGTTTCGGGGACCCTACGCAGCATGCGTATCTTGACTATAAGAAGGATCGGCTCTGACTGCTGCCTCTCAGTGGTGTATTAATATCGTTGGTTCATTTGTGGCTTCTTGAATATTTAAGTAAGCATCATTCAAAACAGTAAGTAAATTGTTTTATTCACCTTGAAATTAGCTGTAACTTAATGAAACCTAGTAAGTATAACAACTAAGTAAAAATAACTAATTATTAGGCATGGGCCGATAAATCGTTGCAACGCGAATCGAGAAATGATTCAGCATCGATTCTGAGATTTTCCAAACACATCTCGATTCTTTCTTAGTTGTGAACAGCAGATGGTGTTGCTTTGTATTAGAAACAGCCGTGCTCTGCTTGTTTCCAAATCCTTACACGCACTTGAACTCTTCTTTTTGGCCTCAAATTCCTAAATCGTCCGGGATTCGGATTTTGCTTTCTACAGTCGCCATTCATTGTGTGCGTTTTTGTATTAAAGCCTAGCACCAGACTGTTTTCTTAATCCCGCTCCCGCAAACATTGTAATATTAAATATAATTTCCGTGCAATACAGAGTCGCTATCAATATGCAGAGTATTTAAATCGCTTTGGATGCAGCTCGTGTTGGATGTAGGGTAGGGTTGCCAAATCCGCATTTTTCCCACAGAATTGGGCTGATTTTAAACTGTTGTGACTGGTTGATTTTCTCCCATAGGTTAAAAGTTTTAAATATTGCATAAATTACATTGGACTGAAATGCTTGTATTGAAACATTTTGCGTTTTACCTGTGATAAAACTGTGGTAGATATTAGTTTTGTGAAGGATGACCACTGTGGTAGGAAGCCTTTTAGCTGTGTTTATGATCATTCTGCATAACGGTGACTGTAAAATATGCAGTCAATACTAGGACCTCAACCTTCATTAGACAATATGTGAACAGAGTACTGTGTCCAAATTTATAAAACAGTAGATTCTGAAGTGTGCATCTGATGGGGAGTTTACGATCACATAAGCGTGAATAAGTAAAAAAGAATAAGTAATTTGATTTTGTACGCAGCCATGCAATGCTAAACTAATGTATCGTAGCAGGCAGCATAATTAAAATGTCCACTTTCTGGAACATATATGATGCCTTCAAATCCTGCCGGTGTAGGTAGTTCACTACATTTTGGAACAGAGAGAAAGGGAGCACAATATAAGATGGAGGAATAGAGTGTAGTTGTGTGTGAAAAGAACTCCATGGTTGATGGTCCCTCTGGAGGGCACGCTCCGCTGCAGCAGGTTAAGGTGCGGATGAATAAGTACCTGTCCCCGAAGACAAACGGATATGATTTCAGCCATGTCCAGAAGACCATGTGCCCTGGGCAGCTATGTAATGAAGCCTTAGAGAGCCTCTCTCGTCCTTCTCGCCTTAAGTGTGTGAAGAGCTTGACCAGCGACTCCGAAGATAGACTCCTCAGACATTTGATTAGTTGGCCTCTGAGCAAGAGATCTTTCAGAGAGAACAAAGTGTTCCTAAATTGCTTTGGCTTTTTAAGATAACTTGAACAATAGAGAGTTCATTGGTAAACTGATTGTGCCTCCTCGGTGTCTCCTGTTTTCAGGGCTAGTGGTGCTGGCAGAAGAAGAAGAAGAAAAAAAAAATCAATTTGCAATCTGAGGTTTCCCTTTTTATGTTAAGTACCCTCTGCCATAACTGAAGTTGTTCTAGGTGACTTTATAAATTGAAGTGGTTTTGAAATAAATTGAAGCTAAGTGGATTTTAACTGCAACTTCACAAACATTTTTATGCTTCGTTAACAATTCGTTTAGGAAGTGTTTTTTTCTTGATGAATATATGTATGTAATATATTACCATTTGAAAGTCTGGGGTCACAGATTTTTAAGGAAAGAAATTGATACTTTTTTTATAGAAAGAATACATTACATGGATCAAATAGATTATTTTTAACTCTCACTAACTTAGAAAAATCATTTATAAAAATAATCATATATATCATATATATAAATGAGCAATATTACACGAGTAGACGTGAGATATGGCTGTATACCGGCACTGCTGTGATTTGGTGTGCTGATATACAGCCATATCTCACATCTGCGGGTGTGATATTGCGTTTATATAACAGTTTGACGGCACACATGTGTAAATACATAAGAAACAACAGCGGAGTGTCTTTAAAAACCCTCTTTTGTGTGGAACTACTTCCTTCCGTCACGGATACAAATCTCAGTTTGACAGTTGAACAGCTGAGCCCAAGCCTCCATTACTAATTCCAAAACTTCACTTCAGAGCAAGCAACGAAGGAACGTTGAGTTGCTTCATTGAAAGCTTATTGTATTACTGCATTAAAAGCTCCCTGCATTATGTAGAGTATTATGAGAGATTGATGGACTGCACATGATT
>NC_133375.1:21162729-21192078 GCF_049309525.1 Garra rufa | reverse complement strand
GGTCCTCAAATCTGATTGGCTGATAGGAGTACGATATTAGAGCGATCAGATTTGAGCCAATCAGATTTGAAGACCAGAAAGAACTGTTATATATATATATATATACTTTACAGTCAAGTTCTAATTTGAATTCCTCTAAATGTACATTATGCAGTTAGGTAATAGAGACATGTGTTCAACATAATGTGTTGTCTCACTGCTTAAGGTGAAGTCAGTGACCTCTACTACGATTACCACCTTCCATAAATTCATTTTGAATAGCCTTGGTGTAGCACTTATAATATTAGAATAACCTGTCCAGCACTTTGCCAGACCAGGATAAGGTTAATTTAATGTGCAGCAAGTCCAAATGAGATGATTTCATGGTTAACAGACAAGTGGATGAAAAAAGATAAAGGAAATTGAGTCCCTCTTTTGAGGAGATAATTAATAATGATCTAGGCCAACGACCCTATTATCCTCTCGTGATAACCAGTCGCCCTCTGTATTGTAGGATGGGTCAGAAGTAAAAATATATTTAATTATACATTTCCTCTTTTCTTTATTGACGACACATTTTCCTTAATATAGTTTTCAAAATATACGACCGTCCTGGCGCAGTGTAGGAATTCATGCTGGTCTAAGCTGGTCTTTTCATCAGGGACATCCTCTATCTCTCTGTCTCTGTCTGCCTGTTTCTCTCTCAGCAAGATGAACGGTGACATGAAGATTTGTTTTTAGCCCCCACTGTCGCTCGCTAGTGTCGTAAAGCCTAGTGGAAACATTAAACACAGTAGAGAGGATGCAGCTAGTGGGAGATTCACAGCGTGAGAGCTCACTCAATCAGCGCTCAGCTGCGGGCCTCAGATCCGGTCCTTTGGATTCTGCTCACAGTTCCTACCAGGCCGCATATGACTGTGTCACTCAGAGCATCTATCTAGCTCTGGAATTTGATTTAAAGAACTCCCATCAGACAAAAATAGTGCCAGTTCCCTCTAATCAGTAATCAGTAGACCGAACCGGAAACTGGCATGTATTGACTCATGTCAAGCTTTTGAGTGACTTAAGTCTCAGGCAGGGGTGGACGTACGCTAATCAAGCCCAGCGCCATTGATTTCTCTGTTAGATAAACGGAGGTGGAAGTAAACTGAAGACTTTAGAGAAGTAGTTTGGGATATTTCTTACACCTTTTCCCCATTCCCAATTAGGAGGGGCTTTCAAACTTTTCTAATGGCAGAAATTCCCCTACGTACCTGATTTAAGTTTACCTGGGGTCTTGTCTCCAGTGACGCAACACGTTTTATACTCCCAGTGCATCTCTAGCGACGCATATGGAGTCAGACGATGTCTCATGCCTTTTGAACACTATCACTTGGGACTAAGATCTTTAGTGCTGCACTATACCTGCTGCACAGCAGTAACCAGACAGACCCCAGACAGTGCCCTTGAATATGCTTTAATCATGACCAGGAGGACGTCATTCCAATCACAGAGATTCCCTCAACAAAAAGAATACAACAGTTTATATAGCAAAGATGCATAGCAAAAGCAACATCATATCCCTCTAATATGATTGATTCATTGACTGTATGTCAAATCAGCAAGTCCTCTCTATTACTGATTACTTCAGCTTGCTCCCCAAATCATAAGATCATATGGTTATTAAAGACCCCATGAAATCAACATTTTAAGTTTTTTGGCTTATTAGTATGAATGTGGGCCTTAAGGTCATTTAAAAGTTAGTGTGTTTCAAAACAATGACAAAATTTGCATTTACAAGATATAAGTATTCAAAACTTACAGTCTCTAACTTCCGCCAATATGGATCAACGATTTTGATGACATCGCCCTGCACTTCAGCTTCTCATCAAAGTTTCTGTCCAATCAAATGCTCTCTAGAATCCAAAGCATCCCACCCCTACACTATAAATAGACGTTGAAGCTGTGGCTGAAATCAGTCACTTGTTCACATAATTAGTATTTTATGTACAGTGAATGGCACGTAGTGCACTATATAGGGGATAGGAAAGATTCAGACAGTGTAAATATGCTTTCCATTGGGGGTCTGGTTTCCGCGCTGTGTCATGCATGCAGTGTGCTCTGGTCCAGAGCATGATAGCATGGAATGAATCATATGCACAAGTCAGTGCAGACCATAAAACATATCGGACCCATTTGAATTCTACACAGAATGCTATATTTTATAGTGATATGGATGAGATTGTGGCTATCATATGCTGTCAAATGCAGTTTACTGAGCTCAACAGTTATGGCCCAAGCTGTGATATAAACACTATTGGCTATTTAAAAAGTGGGCAGGATTGCTTGATATGTCCCGCCCTATCTTCCTGTTTCGGTTTAAGTTACGTCAACGCAAAGAAAAACGCTGCGTGTTTCAAAGCACTTAAGTGGACCTTTAATATTTTCGGACAGACGTCTAGCCGCCTTTGTCTATATATGTTCTTTTGTCTACAGTGGTGTGAAAAAGTGTTGGCCCCCTTAATGATTTTTTTTTTTTGCATGTTTGTCACACTTTAATGTTTCAGATCAACAAATTTAAATATTAATCAAAGATAACACAAGTAAACACAACATGCAGTTTTTAAATGAAGGGTTTTTTTTTATGAAGGGTTCGCAGTCAAGAAATCACTTAAATCGGACCTGCCTGACAAAGTGAAGTAAACCAAAAGATCCTCAAAAGCTACACATCATGTTGAGATCCAAAGAAGTTCAGGAACAAATGAGAAAGAAAGTAATTGAGATCTATCATTCTGGAAAAGGTTATAAAGCCATTTCTAAAGCTTTGGGACTCCAGTGAACCACAGTGAAAGCCATTATCCACAAATGGGGAAAACATGGAACAGTGGTGAACCTTCCCAGGAGTGGCCGGCCGACCAAAATTACCCCAAGAGCGCAGCGACGACTCATCCAAGAGGTCTCAAAATACCCCACAACAACATCTAAAGAACTGCAGGCCTCTCTTGCTTCAGTTAAGGTCAGTGTTCATGACTCCACCATAAGAAAGAGACTGGGCAAAAATGGCCTGCATGGCAGAGTTCCAAGACGAAAACCGCTGATGAGCAAAATTAACATAAAGGCTCGTCTCAGTTGTGCCAGAATACATCTTGATGATCCCCAAGACTTTTGGGAAAATACTCTGTGGACTGATGAGACAAAAGTTGAACTTTTTGGAAGGTGTGTGTCCCATTACATCTGGCGTAAAAGTAACACAGCATTTCAGAAAAGGAACGTCAAACCAACAGTAAAATATGGTGGTGGTAGTGTGAGGGTCTGGGGCTGTTTTGCTTCTTCTGGACCTGGAAGACTTGCTGTGATAAATGGAACCATGAATTCTGCTGTCTACCAAAAAATCCTGAAGGACAAGTGTCCGGCCATCTGTTCGTGACCTCAAGCTGAAGCGAACTTCGGTTCTGCAGCAGGACAATGATCCAAAACACACCAGCAAATCCACCTCTGAATGGCTGAAGAAAAACAAAATGAAGACTTTAGAGTGGCCTAGTCAAAGTCCTGAGCTGAATCCTATTGAGATGCTGTTGCATGACCTCAAAAAGGCTCGAAAACCCTCCAATGTGGCTGAATTACAACAATTCTGCTAAGATGAGTGGGCCAAAATTCCTGCACAGCGCTGTAACAGACTCATTGCAGGTTTTTGCAAACGCTTGATTGCAGTTGTTGCTGCTAAGGGTGGCACAACCAGTTATTAAGTTTAGGGGACAAACACTTTTTCACACAGGGCCATGTGGGTTTGGATTTTGTTTTCCCTTCATAATAAAAAAACTTCATTCAAAAACTGCATGTTGTGTTTACTTGTGTTATCTGTGATTAATATTTAAATTTGTTTGATGATCTGAAACATTAAAGGGTGACAAACATGCAAAAAAATAATAATAATGATAATAATAATCAGGAAGGCCAACACTTTTTTCAAACCACTGTATATATGTTCATTATTACAACACTACTAAAGGTTAGAACATTTGTTTTTGTTCTGCAAATCATACTTAAAACTTAGGCTTGCACAGAAAAGAAAATGTTAGTCAACTGAGGATTTATTTAAAAATGATTACATTAATTATTAAAATTTCCTTTACAGACTTCTAAATATGTTGATCTCCTTGCGACCCTATTTTCTCAAATATAAAAGCAGCTGTGTAATTACGTTTTTAGGTATAAAGGAAGAAACATTTATATTGTGTGTGATAAATACTAAGGGTTATATTATAAAGACAACATGTGTGCAAAATTAATTAACTGGCTTTTGTATTATTTGTGATTGTCATATCAAAGCCGGAAGCTAAAAAAAATGTCTGGAAAATGTTTTTCTGTACTGTTGATTAAATAAACTAATAGAGAAGATAAAATCAATATGTAACACTATTTTAAAGCATTTTGTTGCAATTTGTAACATGCTAATGTGTTCTTGAACATTGCATATTGCAAGTAAGAACAGACATACACTTAAACTTGATTAGTTCACATCCAGAATAAATTTACTCACTCCTGTGTCATCCAAGATGTTCATGTCTTTCTTTCTTCAGTCGAAAAGAAATTAAGATTTTTGAGGAAAACATTAATTTTTTCTCAGTATAGTGGACTTTAAGTGGGATCAACAGGTTAAAGGTCCAAATTGCAGTTTTCATGCAGCTTTAAAGGACTCTACATGATCCCAGTCGAGGAATAAGAGTCTTATCTAGCAAAACGTATAAATAAAATATATATTAAAAAACTTAAGTACTTTTTAACCACAAATGCTATATGCCTTACGTAATCACTTTGGAAAAGGTCACGTGTGACGTAGGTTGAAGTACTGCAGTGTTTACAAAGAAAATGTGCAAAGAAAGTCAGATGCCCTTTACAAAAAAAGGTAAAACAACAATGTCAGAACATTTTGAAGTTGGAGGAGAAAATGACATGGAGTTTTTTACCCTACACTGCCTTTTTGAACCAGAGTACACAGATGAAGAACTAACCACACTATATATCCCATGGAAGAAAGACATGAATATCTTGGATGACACAGGGGTAAATTATCTAAATTTTATTCCGGAAGTGAACTAATCCTTTATATTTGAACACCACCAGCATAAAAGAAAGATTTCTAAAGGATCATGTGACACAGAAGACTAGAGAAATAGCTGCTGAAAATTCAGCTTTGCATCACAGGAATAAGTAACATTTTAAAATGAATGAAAATAGAAATCACTTATAATAATATTTCACAATATTACTGTTTGAATGTATTTTGATCAACTAAATGCAGCCTTGGTAAAAATAAGTTACTTTTAAAAAAAGACCTCAAACTTTTGAATGGTAGGGTATATGCAGATTTACACATTATCATTATCAGCATCATTACAACTTTTCAATTCAAAATTATAGGGTCAAGTTAGCTAGTTAGCATGGGTCCTGTTCACAGGTAAAATATATACCTTGAATATATTGTGAGTTGAATCAAAGCATCTGCAAAATGAAAAAAAAAATGTAAGATTGGTTTAATCATAATTTTCCACAAGATGATGCAGAGCTATTAATCAGAGTGTTTTGTGTGAAGGTTATTATTTTAAAGTTGAGCACGGTAGCATATGCTGGTAATCCTTGGAGTTCAAACTGAGATTGTCTGACAGGGAAAGTGAGGGCAGAGTCTGTAATAATAATGGAGACGCTAATGCTGATTGTAATTACATGTGTATTTTTTGACAGATGAAAAGGGCCTCATTGGTGTGTTACCGCTGTGCTATGTGTCTGTTTGTATTAATCTCCCTCGCTATAACCTCTCCTGTTAAGACAGAAGTAATAAAGCCATGCAGGCTCCTCATCTTTAAACGGGAGCTCTGCAATGTCCCGATTTCATAGAGCTGTAACTGAGAAATAACAAGCAGTCTACATTAACACACCATTGCCTTCCGCAACCCCATCCTGCAATATCGTAGCTGTGTAACGTTGCCGTAAACAGCTCCTACCCAGCTGCCACTCCAGCACAGGGACCGTATCGGGTCCCCCTATGTGTCCTCCGCTATAAACACAAGCTGCTGTCTGCTGGAGCCCTGCCCTCCGCACTAGCAGGGGAACCCAATAAGAGATTTCCAGCACAACCGCAGCCGTAGATTTGCTTTAAATTGGATCCAGTGCACAGATGGAGGCACCGGTGCTTTTGACCCTCCTCCGGCGTGCTGTGGATGCTGTCCTCGTCTTCCCTTTTTAGCTGCATCGAGTGACAGCGTTTCAGTGGAGGTGCAGGCGGCGATGACCCTGCTAATTAAGCCAAGAGCTAAACCACTCCAATTCCTGTTTTCTTGTGTAAAAACAATGGTTTTTAATGTCTGATCTGAGGAAATAATACAACAGTCCCTATACTACGTAGAATGTTTTTGGTTAGGATGATGATGGTGTTTTAATGAGGTGTTTTATTTAATACACATTTATCTGTTCAAGTTTTATTTTAATTGCCATTATTTATTCATTCAAATCCTCTGATCAAAATATGTTTCTGATTTAAGTTATATATAGGAAAGTTTTAAATTTTTGACATTGTGACATTTCCTAATTAACTTAAAATGCATAAACACAAGTTTTATTTAAATACATGTATAGTTTGGTGACAATAAACACATAGACATATTATTTTAAGTTTAAAAAAAGTTAAAACACATTATTTTAAAGGGTTAGTTTCTAATTAATTAAAACAATTCTAATTACCCCATGACTTACTCACCCTCAAGCCATCCTAGGTGTATATGATTTTGTACTTTCAAATGCAATCAGTGTTATATTAAAAAATGTCCTGGGTCTTCAAAGATTTATAATGGCAGTGAATAGGTGTTGAGATTTTGAAGCCCAAAATTGTGCGTCCATCTATCATAAAAAGTACTCCACACGGCTCCAGGGTTTAATAAAGGCCTTCTGAAGTGAAGTGATGCCTTTGTGTAGGAAAAATACGCATATTTAAAACTTTCTAAACTGTAATATCTAGCTTTTCGTCATAATTTTCATCAACAGCATTTTTTTTTACAGGCGAAAACGAGCCGTTATCGAAACCAAAACTCGTTTTGAATGACAAAAACTATGACGAAAATCTGTTGATATTTTTGTCAACACATAAAAACTAGACAGAAATGTTAGAGAGGGATGAATTGGGAAGAGATTCATTCAGAACGAATCTGCTGTATGGTTAGGAGGTTAGATGCTTACATTTGAACTGTATCATAGCGTATTGATCTGTCCGGCAGGACGTAAGCTAGCATACATTTGCTGCATGTCTCATAAAACATTCAAAAATGTCAGTATCTGGGAGTAAGAGAAGAGCAGACATATGGATAAATTTGACAACGCAAAAGAGAACTCAATTCAGTTCGGTTTTCTGAGAGCAGACACCAAAGCAGCGCATATCACAAAGCACACAAGTACTCTTTTGTGTCTCATAAATGTAGAAATACTCACAAAATGATGTCAAATTGTCAGTTTTGATGAATATTCATGTAAACACACTCGGTTACGTGGACGTAAACAGTTGGAAGAATATTGTTTTGCTGGTTTTAAAGGGACAGCAGCCTAATTTAGTTGCTATTGTCTGTGGCATTGATGTTAATCGAGCAACGAAAGAAAGACAGAAAATCACTCTTGACTGAATCACTTTAGTAGCCCTAATAAAGATTAATCTATATTTATTTATATAAACAAATATAACTTCTTGAAAGAATGATAAATGTGGTAAAGAAGTTGTTATAAAGAATGCATAATTAGCCTATATAATCATTGGTATTTCATTTGAAATAAAACAAGACGATGTTCTTGTTTCTTTTAGCCAAGCAAAGAGGAGGCTGGTTTTCCTTTGCTGTAAACAAAACTTGGTTCTGGCGAGACTAGCATATTCTCACCGGAGCTTACGCAGTTTAAAAATAATAGGTGTGTTTAGTTGTTTTCTGGCTCGTTAGCTGATCATTGATCTTAGACCATGTTCCAAATAACAACCATATTGACCAACTGATATCTGTTTTTGCAGATGCAAGATGATACACTGTGGCTACATACTAGGGTGGACTGATTTCATGTTGTATTTCTGTTTCAGTTGTGCATCCAAAAAATAAGCATGATATTAAGACTTCTTTAAGCTGCTCATGACTGAAGGGCTACCTACAGTAAAGACTCTTTCATGTGGTGCTTTTCCTGAAAGTCTCTTTTTTTGCTCACGTCTCCGTCACACAGTCAATCTCACCTTCAACACCCCCCACCTTAATTCCCTCCGGTTCCCTCGCCCCAGTCCCATCTTTCAGGGACGCTTTGATCCTGCGTTCTTAACGCCTCCTCGCTCCGGAGGAATCGGTTTGATGTAGGGAAAGGCCGCCTGCGCAGAGGGATGAGTGTGCAGCAACTCTTCCTCTGTGAAATACATCTTTTATTTAGCGCAGCCCTGAGACAGCACTTCTGCCTCGCCACACCGCAGTGATAAATGTTCTACACAGGTTTCTGCTGCCGCCCACTCTTGAGCGCTGTTAGCACACATGCTAATCCGTTCCTGTGCAACACGGTCGTCACAGTTAATGGTGAAGGTGAAAACAAAATGGTTGATAATGCCAGGGATAAGGGAGTTTATATTCAGTCTGATACTGAGTACTAAAATCGTTTTGTGATTTCTGAAGATAAAACTTAGGCTCATAATAACAACAAGTATAGAACAGGATCCATCTTTAAACAACTTTTAATTTAAATTAATGTATGTCTGTATGTAAACAAGTGTGTCACAACTTATTTTAATAAATGTCACATTACGCTTGATCATTGTTTAGTGTGAAATAACTCTCTCTAATCTCTCTGTCATGACCTCTGGCAAACACCAGTGTCTGTTTGAATGAGCGCTATGATTGAACGCTTTGTAACTGCTTGTGTCCTTTCAGCATTTCTGCTCAGCTTCAGTTTAGCAGTAGAAATAGTTCCTATCTTACATGACTAAGGTTTGTTTGCTTCAAACGTTGTGTTATGCATTCATTTGCATTCATTTTCATGCTAAAGAAATAATGAATCACTTTTTTATTGATTTGTACTTTTTATTTAGCATTTTAATAACCTACTATTTTAAATAAATGGTAAGTAATTCAAAAATCTTACCGACCCCAAACTTTTGAACAAGTGTTTTTTTTTTCTTTTCACATTCATATCCTTGTGTAAAACTTTTTATGTTTTTGAAAGAAGTATCTTATGCTCGCCAAGGCTTCATTAGTTTGATTGAAAAATACAGTAGTAAAAAGTACAGTAGTATACAAAGCTGTATTTTCAGCAGCCATTATTCCAGTCTTCAGTGTGATCCTTCAGAAATCATGCTTCTTCTTCTTCTATATTTCAGTAACCTGAAGATTAAATACTCTTAAAGGGATAGTTCACCCCAAAATTTTAATTCTTTCATTACTTACCTTCATGTCATTCCAAACCTGCAAGTTCTTCAGAGCACAAATTAAGATACAGAAATCCGAGAGCTTTCAGCTTTTCCGGTGTAAAATTGTACATTTCTATAGAAAAGAAAAACTTTTTTTTAGGTGTGTGTGTGTATAAATCTAAGACAATTACGAAAAAGTACATCCTTAGCCTTTAAGAAAACACATATGTGACCCTGGACCACAAAACCAGTCTTAAGTAGCACTGGTATATTTGTAGCAATAGCCAAAAATACATTTTATGTCAGGTTTCCCTAGTGTTTTTCTCTGTTTGTATTGGTTTCCCCTTATGCCCGTATTTGGACTTCTCCCTCCTTTGAGTTATCTGCCACACCTGTCTTGTTAATTTGCCACAGTTTTCTTTTCTTTTCTTTTCTTCCTCAGTTACATTGTTCTGTCTTAATGTTATGTTGTTGTTATTTGTCTCCTGGATTCCCTGTTTTGTTTTCATTAAATGCTTTGTTTATTTTACACATCTCTATATCAAAAAACGTACCCTTATGACTGTTTTGTGGTCTAGGGTCTCTACATATATATTTCAGACTGTGACAGGTCACATAAAAAAATGAATGTAGTTTGAATTGTATTGTCTGTTGTTGTTCAGATATCCGGGGCATAGAGAACTTCCTGGACCAGACGTCTCAGCAGGGAATGGATGTGTCTCTCCAGAAGGTGGAATCCAATATTAACATGATGATCACTGGAATGTTCCGCACCATGAGGGTGGAAGAGCTGCATCGCTACAGGGACACACTGAGGCGTGCTGTGCTGTTCATGAGCCCTGCCACCGCCAAGGCCTTCATTACCGAGGTACATTTACACACATGCACGAGGTCGTATGAATACCTATAGCATACCAGCGCCGTAGATGTTCACACTCACATTTCATACAAACGGCTGCCGTTACACTAATAGATTTCTTTGCACTGCACAGATGTAAGTAGTGGCCCTCAAATCCAGCCAGCGGGCATTTAACGCAAGGCCTTCAATCTGTCAGTCCAAACCGGCATTTAACTATTTCACATTATGTTGATCTGTGAGGCTCACAGCTCCAGGCAGGATATGATGTCATGGTAAATTGAATATTTTCAGCGCTCTTATGGCAGATTAAATATAGTATGTGTCAATGCATTCACTCTGACACGTTCACTTTTTACTATAATGCAAAGATTTAGCATTTTCCATTTTGGCCTGAGTCTCTTTCTTCCTATAGGTCATAGTAATTCATTCTGATTGAAAAATGTCACTTGTTTTAATTGGCAATATTTGTAAGGAAGCCATTAAATGGCTTTGCTCTCTCTCTCTGATAACTCTCTCTGGGAATTAAACCATGAAGTATTGCTTAATCTCACATGCTATTCTCATTCGCCTTTAATTAAAAATATCCTGTGAAAAGCAATCAAAATCCAATTTTGGTTGAACGTGGAATAGGACAGGAACCATCAGTAGTGGTTGAGACTGCAGGCAGCTGTAATGACTCTTGGGTGTGGGGATGATAAGTTGATCAGGGGGAGCTCAGAGTCTTAAAAGATACGCACTTCAGTCGGGGAATCATCGCAGAAAATTTAAAGCAGCTTATTGTTTTTGTTATTGGATTTGACTGGGAAAATGTTATTCTCACAGTGCGCTTGGCTACCTTTTTGAGACAAATTATTTTGGGGGAATATATTGAAAACCATGTGTTGCTCAGGCATGGGTTTTGAAAGGAGGCCACTCAGAGATCATACCAATTTCTGTTAGTCAAAAGTTTACATACACCATTAGAATCTGCAAAATTATTTTACCAAAATAAGAGGGATCATACAAAATGCACGTTATTTATTTAGTACTGACCCTGAATAAGTTCCCCTTCGGGAACGTCGAGCTGCGTCACTACGCTTTGGGAACGCCTCCAGCGTGCCCACGCTCTGAATCACGTGTGTAATCAGTCCAATAGAGAATCGCGTGTGACGTCACGGACGGGGTGACGTCAGGAACCAGGAAGCTATAAAGCACATGCGGTGAATGCAGCCGGCAGCTTCTGTCTTTCAGTCGCGCTCTGTGTGTGAATTGTTTGTCCGTCAGCACTGTTTTTCGAAGCCAGTTTGCCTAACTTTTATTTGAGTGCTTGACATAGATAGAGATGGGCGATAGCAAGCGTTTTAAGAAGTGTATTTCTCCGTGCCAACGTTACATCACGGCCGAGGATACACACACAATATGTGTGGCTTGCTTGGGAGTGAGGCATGCCCAGTCAGCCTTCGAGGAGGCTGACTGCGTGCATTGTTTGCGGCTTCCCCTCCGCACGCTTCGCTCCCGGAGGGCTCTTTTTGAGGAAGGAGCCCTCACCAGCGTTCCTCGCGGATCAGGTCCCGCTTCGGTTGAGGCCAAGCGGCGCTTGCATTCGTGGGGATCGCAACTGGATTTGGTATCGAGTTTGGAGACGGGCGAGCCCCTTTCTCCATCCTCCTCTGCCAGATCCATGCCTCTCTCTGGCGTAGAAGCCCGCTCGTCGGTTTCTTCTCGCCAGGAGGGGCACTCGCCGCTGCTTCTATCTTCCTCCGAGGAGGGAGATATGGATGTAGGCGAGCAGGCTGGGTCCACGCCCGCCCAGCCACTCGAGTACGAGGAGCTTATGGAGGTGGTCACCCGCGCTGTTGCTAAGCTTAACATCAGCTGGCCAGACGTGGTGACTGGAGAGCAGAAACCGACAAAGTTAAATGAGCGGTTTCTGCGCCCAAAAGCCCCACCTCCACGCCGAGGTCTGCCATTTTTCCCCGACCTCCACACTGAGGTGTCGAAGTCGTGGGGAAAACCATTCTCGGCCCGTGTTCACACCCAATCTGCCTTCAGCGTGGCAACTTCTGCCAAACGTATCTCAATGGGTCCTGCAAACAGTAAAAAGAGGTTACAAAATTCAGTTCGGCGCTCGGCCGCCGCCCTTTCAGGGGATCACCGCTACTATCGTGGCCCCTCAGCAGGCTCTGGTGTTGGAACAAGAAGTAGAAACCCTTTTGAGGAAGGAGACCATCGAGGTGGTCCCTCCTCATCTCGCAGAGAGCGGGTTTTACAGCCGCTACTTCATAGTTCCAAAGAAGGATGGAGGTTTACGTCCTATTCTAGACCTCAGACTGCTCAATCGCGCAGTGCTGAGACTCATATTCAAGATGCTTACTATAAAGCAGGTCGTGTCTCAAATCAGGTCCGAGGACTGGTTTGTCACGATAGATCTCAAGGACGTTTATTTCCATATCTCCATCCTTCCACAACACAGGAAGTTTCTCAGGTTCGCTTTTGGGGGCAAAGCTTACCAATACAGAGTCCTTCCTTTCGGTCTAGCACTCTCACCCCGGACTTTCACCAAGTGTGTAGATGCTGCACTGGCTCCTCTGCGACTCCAGGGCATCCGCATATTAAACTACATAGACGACTGGCTCATACTAGCGAAGTCAAGATAACTGGCGGTTCGACATTGAGATGTCGTTCTCGCCCATATGAAGTCTCTGGGGTTAAGTCTGAACACCAAGAAAAGTGTCCTTTCTCCAGTTCAGAGAACCACTTATCTCGGAGTAGTTTGGGATTCAACCACGATGCGGGCACAAATGTCTCCCGCTCGGGTAATATCAATCCTTCACGCAGTCAAGAGAGTCAAAGAAGGCCGATCATTCACTGTGAAGGAGTTTCAAGTACTGCTCGGTCTCATGGCAGCCGCGTCCAACGTAATCCCTTTTGGCCTGCTGCATATGAGACCTTTACAGTGGTGGCTCAGAACCAAAGGGTTTTCCCTGAGGGGCAACCCGTTCCGTTTGATCAAGGTCACGCGGCGCTGCCTTCGTGCCTTGGACATTTGGAAGAAAGCATGGTTTCTGTCCCAAGGCCCGGTACTGGGAGCTCGTTGTCGCCGTGTAACACTAGCGACAGATGCTTCGCTCACCGGGTGGGGAGCGGTCATGAGTGGCCACTCAGCCCAAGGTCTGTGGAGCTAGCACCATCTCAGTTGGCACATCAACTGCCTGGAAATGCGTGCTGTGTTTTTAGCTCTAAAACACTTCCTATCAGACCTCAGAGGGCACCACGTGTTAGTTCGCACCGACAACACATCAGTGGTCACCTACATCAACCATCAGGGAGGTCTGCGGTCGCGCCCCTTGAACAAGCTGGCGCGCCAGATCCTCCTGTGGTCCCAAGGGAAACTCCTCTCACTCAGAGCAGTTTATATCCCTGGACATCTCAATGTGGGAGCAGACGTCCTGTCGAGGCAGGGGCTGAGGCCCGGGGAATGGAGACTCCACCCAGATGTGGTGGAAGTCCTTTGGAAGAAGTTTGGGAAAGCCCAAGTGGATCTCTTTGCGAGCCAGGAGACAACACATTGTCCCCTTTGGTTCTCTCTGAGTCATCCATCTCCCCTGGGACTGGATGCTATGGTACAGGCGTGGCCGAGGCTTCGCCTGTACGCATTTCCCCCGATCGCTCTGCTCCCTGGAGTTCTGGAAAGAGTGCGCCAGGACGGGATTCGCCTCCTGCTGGTAGCCCCGTTCTGGCCGGGTCGAGTGTGGTTCTCAGACCTGATTTCTCTCCTAGACGGCCCGCCATGGGAAATTCCGATCAGGAGAGATCTCCTCTCACAGGCAGGAGGGGCAATCCTGCACCCCCGCCCGGAGTTGTGGAAGCTGTGGGCGTGGCCCCTGAGGGGGCACGACTCCTAGATTCCGGTCTCTCAACCGAGGTTGTTGAGACCATTCTCCAATCCAGAGCTCCCTCTACGAGAAAGACGTACACCGGGAAGTGGAATGTGTTTGTCGCATGGTGCGAGCAGCACCAAATTGAACCAGTTTACTGCCCGTTGGCTTCAGTACTGGACTTCTTGCAAGCCCGCCTCACGGCCGGCAATGCTCACTCTACATTGAAGGGCTACGTGGCGGCCATCGATGCCTTCCACGCTCCCTTCGGTACTACTTCCCTCGGAAGACTCCCCCTGGTGTCACGATTTCTCCGCGGTGCACTGAGGCTGAGGCCCCCGTTGCGCTCACGCGTCCCCACGTGGGACCTGGCCGTGGTACTTGAGGCTCTTTGCAACCCTCCGTTTGAGCCCATTGAAGGAATTTCGGACAGGCTGTTGTCCTTTAAGACTGCCTTCTTGCTGGCGATCTCCTCTCTTAAGAGAGTGGGTGATCTACAGGCCCTTTCAGTGGCCCCCTCTTTTATCGACTTTGCCCCTGGAATGGTCAAAGCGTTTCTGCACCCTAAGCCGGGTTACGTACCCAAGGTGCCGTCAGCAGTGCCACGGCCCGTAGTGCTCCAGGCCTTCTGTCCTCCCCCATACACGGAACCGGAACAGCAGAAGCTTAACTGTATGTGTCCAGTGCGAGCACTGGACACATATGTCCACAGAGCTGCCCTGTGGAGGAAGACGGACCAATTATTTGTGTGTTTCGGTCCTCGCAATAGAGGTCTTCCAGCTTCTAAGCTGACTCTAAGTCGGTGGATTACGGATGCCATTTCAATTGCTTACAAGTCCTCCGGTCTTCCCTCTCCGATGGAAGCCAAGGCACACTCGACCCGCAAAATTGCGGCGTCGAAAGCATTCATGTCAGGGGTTCCCCTGCAAGATATTTGTAACGCTGCGGGATGGTCCACGCCACTCACATTTGTCAGATTCTATGAACTGGATCTCCCCAATACCCCGGGCTCTGTTGCCCTCCTCTCTGACGCTCCCTCTACTAGTAGAGCTGTCTAACTGTGTTTTGCTCCAGCAGACTCCTTGAGACTATTTTCTCCTTACAACTGATTCGGGCTCTTCGCCCTCTCTACAATGGCCGAGGCCATTTCCTGCTCTGATAGCAGCTATAACCCGGGCTACTTTCGCCCGTTGACGAGTGAGGCTGAGGCCCTCGTTTCACTCGGGCTACTTTCGCCCCAATGCTAAGACGGTTGAGGCCGCACTATCATGCTTAATAGCAACAACTACTCTGGGCTACTTTCGCCCTTCTCGTGAGGGGACTGGAGCAATCACCTTAGGCTACTTTCGCCTTCTACATACGGGCTACTTTCACCCTTTACCTCGGGCTACTTTCGCCCCTTTTGCCACGGGCTACTTTCGTCCGTAGGCAAGTGAGACTGATACCCTCGTTTCACTCGGGCTACTTCTGCCCCTATACCCAGGTGGGCTGAGGCCCCCTGTGCAATCATGGGCTACTTTCGCCCTTTTCCTTGGGCTACTTTCGCCCTTTACCTCGGGCTACTTTCGCCCCTTTTGCCACGGGCTACTTTCGCCTGTTGGCGAGTGAGACTGATGCACTCGTTTCACTCGGGCTACTTCTGCCCTTTATACAAGCGGACACTATCTACTCTGGGCTACTTCCGCCCTTATATCCTGGTGGGCTGAGGCCCCCTCTTCTACCATGGGCTACTATCACCCCTTTACTCGGGCTACTATCGCCCTCTACCTCGGGCTACTTCCGCCCTATTCCCAAGACGGCTGAGGCCGCAAGTGTCTAGCTTGGCAGCTACTATACTCTGGGCTACTTTCGCCCCTTACCCTGGGCTACTTTCGCCCTTTTTGCCACGGGCTACCTTCGCCCGTTTGCGAGTGAGGCTGAGGCCCTCGCACCACTCGGGCTACTTCCGCCCTATTTGTATTTCTATTTCGGCTAAGGCCGTTTTTATGCTTGAGAGCAACTATACTTAGGGCTACTTTCGCCCTTTTGACGAGAGAGGCTGAGGCCCTCGTTCCACTCGGGCTACTTTCGCCCTTCTTCTAAGACGGCTAATGCCGCACCTTACTCAGGGCTACTTTCGCCCCTTATCACGGGCTACTTTCGCCCTTCTCTCTCCACCCGCTCCACACACTGAGCAGGGCTTGGAATTCTGGCGGCGTGGGCATATCGTTCCCAAAGCGTAGTGACGCAGCTCGACGTTCCCGAAGGGGAACGCCTCGGGTTTCGTATGAAACCCTAGTTCCTCTAGGGAACGAGACGCTGCGTCGCCTACCACAATTCTGGCATCCCTGCAGCGCTCCTGGTGGCAGAAGCTGCCGGCTGCATTCACCGCATGTGCTTTATAGCTTCCTGGTTCCTGACGTCACCCCGTCCGTGACGTCACACGCGATTCTCTATTGGACTGATTACACACGTGATTCAGAGCGTGGGCACGCTGGAGGCGTTCCCAAAGCGTAGTGACGCAGCGTCTCGTTCCCTAGAGGAACTAGGGTTTCATACGAAACCCGAGGCGATATTTCACATAAAGATGTTTACATATAGTTTACAAGAGAAAATAATAGATGATAGTTATTCATGAGCTCCATGTTTGTCGTGAACAGTTAAACTGCCTGCTGTTCTTCAGAAAAATAATTTAGGTCCCACAAATTATTTGGTTTTTCAGCATTTTATGTATTTGAATCCTTTCCAACAATAACTGTATGATTTTGAGATCATTTTTTTCACACTGAGGACAGCTGAGGGACTCACATGCAACTGTTACAGAAGGTTCAAACGCTCCCTGATGCTTCAGAAGGAAAAACACTGCATTAAGGGGGTGAAAACTTTTGAACGGAATGAGGATGTATACTTTTTTCCTATTTAACCTAAATATCATATTTTACATTTAGTACTGCTCCTCAGAAGCTACAAAAGATGCTTACATGTTCCTCAGAAGACAAAATAAGTTAAATTCACCTTGATCTTTTCACCCCCTTAATGCATCTCAGATTCTGCAAGGTATATGTAAACTTTTGACTTCAACTGTATATAGCTATACATTAATATTTAATATTACCATTAATGTCTTTTGGGAACAATGTAAAAGTTTACCCTGTAAAATTTAATCAATTTAATGCAGTTTTGCTGAAAAACAGTTAAAATAAATTAAATTATTACTATCATACTAGTTTTACTAATCCCAAACCCTGAACGATGGTATATATAGACCTTATGTGGCAGAGAAAAGAGTGCACAGCCATCATTTTGTCTTTGAACTTCTGTTTTTGCAGCAGCTCTGTAGTCTCACTGTTGAAGAGTAATTATCTGGTGAAGTGGATTTACCTATTGTAGCGTTATCATGTGCATTGTAATGTTCAAAGCGGATGTCATAACAAATGTCAGTAGACCGGGAAAGTGTTAAAGTAATCGGTTCATTCAGAAATTTGTACTAATTTTTACTAAATTTACCTACATGCTGTGGAAACTCAATATAATATAACAAATAAAAATAATAATAAAAAATATTTTTTATGAAAGAAAATCAGTAGACATTTGTAGCCTCATTCCTAGGCTTTGATTGCATGCAGTGAGTGTGTTCAGGTTTTGCAGCACCACAGCAGGGAAGACTATTAAACATCTGTTGTGAGCGTTCATTACCAGGTCTTGGAACTAAAGCTGCAGTGTTCTGGTTTGTTCAGGAACTGTCACATAAAAGCAGCGTATCTGGCTTATCTAAGGCTTTTGTCTGCGCTATAAAGCTGATTTAAAGGCCAGTTCATTGTTCAAGAGACATTCTGTGTATAGTTAGAGACAAATTGCTCCTATTAGAAGTCATGTTTCAGCATGCAGCTGCTTCTCAGGTGTTTTATAGTCGATTGTGAACATATTTTACTAGGGCTGGTATTTAATAATGACAAAATAAAGAATCGCATTAGTTGCAGGACTGTGCCTCACCACATGTGGTTTGTCTGAAACAACCTTCAGAAGTTTCTCAAAAAATCTGAAAAGACTTTGCTTTTATTGTTTAAGTCTCCAATGTGCAGCACTGGAGTTTGATGAGTCACATTTATTGAAATAATTGATGCTCTCCTATTCTTATTGTAGAAGTCTAACAGAGTCTTTTACAAGCTCAGACGAACTTTAATGTGTGTGAATCTGTGAAGCAGATTCTGTGCACGACCCATAGAGCCCCATTAAATAGTCTATGGCAGATACACGTGTCAAGATTAATGTTCACTGATGGCTCTAAACACATCATTTTGGATCCTACTCAACACTTTATGAAAGCATCTTGAGCTTTGTTTGCATTTGGGAAACATTTGATTGTTTATTGGACATTGGATAATAATGTACTAGCAATAATAATTTCTGCCTATACCTTCAACCTCATTGCATCTGCTCGGTGAGTGGGCAGTACTCTATCAAGCAAAGCAAATACTATCTGGATCCTGTCCAGCATCGACAAAAAAGCTCAAATGCATCCAGTAGCGTGTGTGCTATCTGTCAGAGGAAGTCTGAAGTCAGATTACGAACAGTCTTTCTTGGGTGAAGGGTCCCAGGCCATGCATTTAACAGGAAGAGATCAGCCTCACGGTGGACAGACAGAAGACATGATGGAGTATGTCAATGAGGCGAGAGGTGAGGACATGGCTCGAGCAGCCGCCTGTCTGTGTGATGTGTGTATGGTGAACAGTCTGAGACACATGTCCATCACACTTGCGCTGACAAGCTGTCAGAGTATGGAGGGAAACCATCCATTCCAATAGACAATTAAAGTGTAGTGTTTTGAGGAAACATGATGGGTTGCGTAGCTTTGTCTGCAGTTCAGTAAGTAACTTCAGTAAGTACTTCAACTTTTACCTCAAGCTTGAGATTTTTTTTAATAAGGGGCATTTCCTCTGAAGAGGCAAGAGAGGCAGTGTCTTCTTAAAATATTGGATGAGAAAAAAATTCATAGTACAAAAATAAAACCCCATTGCAATTGATAGAATGGCCAAGGCTCGGCGATCTTCACGTAAAAATGATTGGGGATAGAGACTTGAAACTTGGAGGGATGGTAGTACTCGCACCATCTACAACATCACCAAGGCTCGCCCAATCGGCCTGACGGGGGCGCTACAATGATCAACATTAACAAATTCATTCATAATTGGGCTAATTGGTCTGCCATCCGAAATTTACTTTTTTTTACATTTTCGGATATTTCACATTTTTTTTAAAAAAACCTACTTTTTCAAACTAGTCGTAGGTTTTTGCCCGATCAGAACCAAACCAGTGCAGGAAGATTCTCTGGAGAGTGAATATTAATAATTATCAAAAAAAGTTGAACTTTCGACTGTCGTGAAGGTATGCCAAAATGTTCAAAAGGTGTGAAAGGCTGCCTTTACTAAAATGGCTATAACTTTTGAACAGAATGAAATACGTTTGCCAAACTCACAACGCATATGTAAGAGCTGAATCTGAGGTCACATGAAAAAAGTCATGGAGCTTGGCCACTTGGTGGCGCTTTAAAGGAAAAACTATGCAACGTTTGTCCTATCGACGTGATAATTGGTACACACCAGCCCTAAAGTTCTGTGAGAAATTTGTAAAAAATCGGCCACTGGGGGTGAAATAGCACTTTTCAAGGGCGTAAACGATTTTATATTGCGCGGTTTTCACACATACACACAATATTCATATCATACGATAGACCTCCTTATTCCGGACAGCTTTGTCTGTAGAACCACTGCTGTCAATAAAACCATTAGTTAAATGATAAGAAGATGTAAAAAACCTACTTTTGCAAACTACAGTAGTCTTAGGTTTTTCGCTCAATCTGGAAAAAAAAGCACCAGTATAATTCTCTGGAATCTCTAGGTCAATTATTATCAAAACAAATGTTGAAATTTACCCTTTGGGAAGCTATAATGGGGTCGTTTAGAAAAGGGGCCTGTCCAAATATACCCAAAAGCCTATAAATCCTAAACAAAAACTCAAAACTTCACAAAACCTGGTGAGCATGTGCGACAGGTGAAGTTTAAGGAAGATCGGACCACAGCTGCCACTATAACAGTCATAAATGTAAAAAAAAAAATCATTGATTCATGGAAGGTGGAAGGATTGCTAAATAATATGTAATGTCTTTATATGTGCCTTAAAGTGCTTGAACCCCGGTAATTTCTGCTTGCAGCTATATTCTTCTCTTTTTTTCTAATAGTGTAAGTAATGTTTATTTAACTAATTTAACCAGTTTATTTATTTTTTTACATAAAAATCAAAAATCCATTTCATTAAGTTGAGTTTGATCATTTCCAACTGTCAATGCCATACCTAAGAACTATTTTATCATCATCGTTTGCAAACATTGTCTTAATCAGCCACCAGAAAATAGGCTTGCATATAGACACTAGTCTGACGTGTGCAAGATTTCAGCATAACCAGCTTTGTCAGATCATTTTCAGTTTGCATTTAGAAATGAATATTAAAGTCCCGTTGTATCGTGTAGCTCTGACAAAAATCAGCGCATTAGTTCCACAATCCTTCCTCTCGCTACCACAGCAAAATATTTATTCATTTATTTACATTCAAAGCTGTCAGGATGAGGCAGCTGCTGTTTTCCATCAGCCCGTGGACTATGCGTGATTCACAGGCCTCAATAACTCATCAACGTCTGTGGTCACTCCGGCACAAGGTTATGGTTAGTGACTGATGGCCTTGTCCTCACACACACACACACACACACACACACAACTCGCACACAAACATGCACGGGCACACGCAAACACATGCAGACGTGTTTAGACAAGCCTCTCTAACCACCACCCAAGGTCACACTCACAGAAGCAGACAAACACAGCGGGTGAACTCCGTCGGCACTCGCTGTGACCTTAAAAGCTCTGATTGGATAAGAGGTAAACACTGCAAATGGGAAATTGGAGCATCTGTGTGATCCACACTGGAAAAATAAAGGATAAAGAAAGACATTACAGAAGCATGGCAAGATAACACATGACTAAAAGGGTGATGTTGATATCTGCTTTGAAGGTTAAACAGACAAGAGGCGATGATTGCTTCCTCTTCAACAGAGTCGCTTATGATAAAGTTATGATAAACGGAATTTTGCGAGGTAGTTATATCATTAAAATTCTTTTAGATAGAGTTTGCCAGGCTCCTCTCTTTTTTCCATTTACATGAGAGTTTATATTTGAGGTGTTCATTCAAGGTGACAATTTGGATGTGCGCACTCTGCTGAGCTCTTATGCTGATTGACGTATGAGAAACTTTTCTGCTGCTCAGACAAATCCTTTCCACAGCAGCAGGAAACGGAGAGGCCTTTTCAAATGCATTATTTAAAATGGAGGACAGGAGATGATGACAGCTCAGATTCATTGTATGTTTTATAGCCGGCCTGACATCATTGGTGCCTGTGCCGTGGTGACAGACAAGGAGAGTCTTACCAGGTACAAAGAGTCTTTGTGATGAATTGTAATGAGCAGTGCTGCCCTTTTGCCATAGAAATTAACGAAGATTTAATGCGTGAGACAGCATGGTTTTCTAAATCCATAAATTCATATGTGACAATATAATTATGAGAGTCCCCATAGGAAAGGAAAATCTCTTAAGTATCCTGGTTGTTTTACTCGGACAGCAGTGAGATTGAATGGAGAACAGAATAGAAGATTCTTGAAGATTCCTGCTGCTTCTAGATAAAAGTTAGGCTATAAAGGAACTACAACACAGTTGTTTAGACTTCAGTGTCGCAACTATTAGTCTTCTGATGACTCTTTCAGTCTTAATTTGAAATATACAAGTTAGAAAGTTTGATTTGGAAAAAAAAAATCGCAAGAACACGATTAGAAACACAGCAAGGCTGTAGAAGCAGACTAGTGAGTAGATGAGTTTTCCTATTCGGCATGGTGTTTAATGTTTCCAACAACCTCTGTAGTCCCATTTAGCCACTTTTTAGCAACCACCTTTTTTCCACAGGCCAGAGTGGGGTATGACTGATTTTATGTACTGTATACTGTACTTTATAGAAAAAAACATGAAAAAATTAGGTTGTGTTAACCACAGACCATATCTCAAGCATTTGAAGGATTAGTTCACTCCAGAATTAAAATTTCCTGATAATTTACTCACCCCCATGTCACAAGATGTTCATGTCTTTCTTTCGTCAGTCGAAAAGAAATTAAAGAGCAGGTCATATGTTTTTTTAAGTGTCCTAATATTGTGTTGGAGTCCCTTACAACAAGTTTAAATGCATCTCTCTCAGAATATACATTTATACATAGAGTCATTTGTCAATGGTTTTGAAACAACGAACCAGCTTTGAGTGTATTGTCTGTAAACCCCTCCCTTCCATAAGCCTACTCTGCTCTGATTGGTCAGCTGGCCAAGTCTGTTGTGATTAGCACAGAGAGGAGTACTTGAGCAAGTTACTATCTGTGTTGTCAAGTCTGCGGTTGTTTTTAATGTCCACAGGTTGAAGCGACCACAAATGTGTCATATTTAGCCCCTAGAATGTGAATTAACCAGGAGAACCCTGACAAAAAGTGTGTATTTTACACCCTAGAATGCAATTTTTAACGGGGGTCCCCCCTTGAAACGCGATTGGGCTAGATTTGAGTGGCAATTAGGCATGTTTTTTTGTGAAAAACTGGCAACCCTGATGCACATTTACATAAAACAATAATATAGTGCTCCAGTCCTATTGTGCCCACAGCTAAAGTTTAACTGCTAAGCTGTGAACACATAACAAAACAATAATGGTGGATACATTAGCTGAGTTCTTACGTGACTAACTGATGAAACAACACAGTTTGTAAACCAAAATATGTGTAAGTTGCATTTTTAATTATTAAATGAAGTAATTAGAACAACGACAGTCTACATTAATCAACACATTCTTAGGAAATAGTGGGTTCACAACAAATTATCAGAACTGTTTCAGTAAGACAATAATATTGTGGTTTACCTGGAAACCTAAAGCTGCACTAGGTATATATAACATATTAGCACAATAGATATTTTGAGCACTAACTTGAAAATGTACACATAACTTATCAGTCGTACGTACAGGTTGTGGTTCGGAGACACTTTTTAGTCCAAATAAAGAGGATTATAAACCAAGATTAGAGAAGCAGTCCTCTGTAAAATGTTAAATTTATCATATTTTTATAGTAAATTACCTGGATTTGCCAAAATTGTACACAAAATTGTACAAAAATGTAAACATAAATTATTAGTCGTACTTACAGGTTGTGGTTCGGAGACACTTTTTAGTCCAAATAAAGAAGATTATAAACCAAGATTAGAGAAGCAGTCCTCTGTAAAATGACGAGCACACAACAAAGGGGTCGAATTGTATTGCTGTAGTATTGTGAAAAAAAATTAACCACTGATTCAAAACAAACTTGCTTTCACAGAGCAGAAAACAGCGTCGTCTCGACATGATGTAAACACACTAACTAGCGGAAGTGTTTGTGGACAGGGCAGAGTAGTCGTATTTTCTTTTCTTTTCAGAGACAAATATCTTTATGTATAATGCACTTTTTTGATTAACAACTTTACAGACTGTTTAAATGGAAGGATAGCTGTGTTACAAACTGAAAAAAAAATGTTTTTTGAAAACCCATATGACCTGCTCTTCAAGGTTTTCAAGGAAAACATTTCAGGTTTTTTGCCATATAGTGGACTTCAATGGGATCAACAGGTTAAAAGTCCAAATTGCAGTTTCAGTGCAGCTTCAAAGGGCTCTACACAATCCTATTTTTTATGTTTTAACCACCGATGCTCATCTTGCACTAGCTCTGTGTCCACGACTTCAAACATTAAGTAGTCACGTTGGAAAGGTCACGCGTAATGACGGCTGAAGTACTGACCCAGTGTTTACAAAGCGAATTTACAAAGAAAGTAAAATGGCCTTTACAAAAAAAAAAAGGTAAAACAACGATATCGGACAATTTAGAATTTTTCATCCTACCCTACCTTTTTGAAGTCTAGAGTACATAGAACTAACCATGTGTGACCTTTCCAGTGTGATTACATAATCACATAATTGTAGACGCACATCACAGAGCTAGTGCAAGACAAACATTTGTGGTTAAAAAGTATATTATTTTTTTAGAAAATGTCTGATCGTTTCACTAGATAAGACCCTTATTTCTAGGCTGGGATCATGTAGAGCCCTTTGAAGCTTCACTGAAACTGCAGTTTGGACCTTCAACCTCATTTAAGTCCATTATATGGATAAAAAACATTTAAAAAACCCACTGACTTCGGGACTGACTTGGGTATTAAGACTCTGCAGCACTCTATTGCAATTCAGTACATTCCTCTTCCTATCATTTGCATTGCCACATCTCCGATCAATTTTAATATGAGCATTTCTGTCCTCTTACAGGCTTTACATTCATATATCAATAATTGGCTTGTTTCTTTTTAATAGGAACTCTAGCAGAAACATCTACGACAAAGTTGATTTTACTAGTCAGGATGCTCAGAAAGAGCAAGAGACGTCAGCCTACAAACATCAGACTCTGCTTATTAAGCAAGGAGAGTAAAAAAGTATATTAACATTGAGGAAAAATGACACACTTTAGCTTAATTGAAACATAATTGAGAACTTTGAATCTTCTGAGCCATGAAAGAGCAGCCAATGAGTGCTTAATTTTTCATCAGCATTGTCATCATCATGATGCAATAAATGTCTATCATAGTCCCTGTTTATTTAACTCAGTACTGTTGTTGTTGCACAAAAAAGGCTTCCTTTACATAATGCTGACACATCGGTAAATCATCCAGTGCTGTGTGAGCTTGTAAGGCTTGTGTTTATAGCGATTGTGTTAAGGCCCGGAAGCCTCATCCTCGCGTGATCACCGGGCCACGGCGGCGGCTGATCGGGATGTTACGAGCGGAGATGATTCTTGGAAATGGGGTGGAGGCACTGATTGACGTGTCAGCTTTTTTATCGGGGTGGATGGCCACGGCTGTCAGCTAGCGAGCGTTTCAGCCTGCATGATGGATTATTTACAACTCTTGCACCGGCGTCGCTCACCACATCCTCCGAGTCGCTCCCGTACATTACATGGCCAATTACGCCACGCTGGCCATTTTCTCATCTCAATCAAATTATCTCTACATTGTGTTTAATTTCAGTCGCAAAGAGCTCAGTCGTTTTTACATGGGTCTGTGGAAACAATATATCACCCTGGGAGTCCTGTTGAATGGGCAAACAGGCTGCCATAAAGCAGTCTTTGGAAAATAGATAACACAGCTAGTGCTGGCTTTTTCGATTAAAGTGGAATGAAGGATGAAGAATGAAATTACTCGCGCTAGTATTTCTCCTTAATTCATGCACTTTGCTTAAATGGGAAGCTCGCTACTAAGACGTCTGCGACGATGAGAGAAGTGCATTTGTAAATTCATAAATTTTCCCTTGACGTAGATGGAAGCGCCGCAGACCTTTTCCCAACAGAATGACGAAAGATGTATTTACATTTATTTACGTACATATTTATTTTTGCATGCGCTATGTCATTGATTGTTATTGATTCACAGGGATGTTATGGATTAATGAAATTCTAACGATTATTACCGCCATCAGCAACTTTTCAATGCACAGATGGAAAGCCTGTGCTCTCTCAAACCGAAAAATTTCCTGCCTCGTTTGGAATTTGCATTGGATTTACTTGTAGCTTTATGCTGGTTGCCTCAGGACAGTCTTATTTCAATACCATGTATTTTCATTTATTTCTTTGCTATTAATGCTCCAAGTCTCCCAAAGAGGAGCTTGATGAATAGTGACACAAACATGGTATGTGCTGATAAGCTTACAGTGGCTGGATTACTCCCATAATCCTCTTCCGGCTCGTGGTCCCATTACCCACTGCACAAAGACCCGTGCAGGGGTCACACACCAGGTCAGGATTGCATTGTCACCACCCATCGTACTTTGCTTCTGCCACCATTGGCCAGGTGCAAACAGCACTCTGTTGGAGTGTTAGATAATATCTGGGGACCTTCCTCTCATGGAAGATTGCTGGATGTTGGATTAATGCGGTTTTGTCGGGGGGAGAGAGGCGACACGCTGGCACCAAGTGCCCTGACTTGAGTCCATGGGGACTGGACTGAACTATTGCACTTACAAAGGGAGATCTTGATTAGTCTAAGTGCTGTTTTTGAGTGGTGCAAGTGTACTTGGTACACAGGGAATAATATAACAGAACTAACATCTGATGATTTTATGGGGATGAACATGTGTTGGCATCTTGGGATGTGGGATAACTGAGAGTCAGCTGCTTTTAAGCCCCTAATACGAAATTGAGCCCTGAGTGGATAGGGGTTGTGAACATTTCCTGATGGGTAGCAGATTGTTTTTTTATTTGTTTGTTTGTTTTTTCTCCCTCATAAATGGCCATTCTTTCACACTTTTAAAAATAAATGGTCCAAATGGGGAGTTTTGCAGCAATTCCATATAGTAGAGTAACCATTTTTTGTTCCCTGAAGAGCCTTTCATTGAACAGTTCTTAAAAGAACCACTTTTACTTAGTGTGAAGAACATTTTAATAACCAGAAGAGGCCTTTTCCACTATGGATGTTAGAGGAAACCCCTGTGTTAATACTTGTATGGCTTAATATAACATAAATGATTTCTCTTACTGAAATATGTAGTAGAAAACCCATGAAATATTTATGTTTTATACATATTTTGGACTTTGTCGTTATTATGATATGAAATGGTTGCAACAACTGATACTGCACAGTGACCACAGCTACTGAAAGATCTTACAGGTGGCGATGAATATAAGCGTAGGCTTAAACCACATGCCGTACAATTGATTTTTCCCTAGAGAGTCTAAACGCCTGTGGATATCGAGTGAAAATCACACAGAGAAGCTCCTTCGGTGGCTGCGGTGTCATGACAGACGTCGGCATGTTTACATCCTGCCAGGATGGCATCTAGCGTTTCTTGTCTCTCACAACTGTAAGCTTTTTCCAGAGCTGTGGTCTACGAAAAGCCTCATAGACATCAGGGCTAAAGTGGAGAGAACAAAGACGCAGGTCTTTAAGAAATTGTGTTCATCCACAGGCATCTTCCCATTTTTTTCCCCTCTTCGTATCGCTAGGAAAAGCAGTGAAGATGTGCACCACTTCTCTTGTTGCCCTTCAACTGAAAATTACAACCAAAAGCCGCACATTGTGGCATAGTATCAGTACTTTATTTTCCGCGTTGTGGCGCGGTGAAAATAGCAATAGGTTGCAGTAGCTCACCGAGTGCGACTATTTGACGTCATTTAAATTATGGCACCTCCATAGTCCAAAATATGTATAAAACTATGTGGAATTTAAAAAAAAAGTCTTTCATGGGTTTTCTACTACAAATTTCAGTAAAAGACATATTTTTTGTTATATTAAGTCGTACAAGTCTTAACACCTGGAGTTTCCTTTAAGGTTCTTCATTGAATCATAAATAGCAATAAAGAACCTTTATTTTTAAAAGTGTTTTTAAAAGAACAAACATTCATTATAGCAATATTCAGGCTCATAAACTTTAAAGTAATAGCACAATACTGTCAAGGACATTAATAGAGGTGAGTTGAGACAATGTTTTTGATATTTCACTAAACTTCCCCTGTGAGTTATCTTCTCACAAAGAGTGAAATTACAACCGTGGCATCTCTATTAGGGCTTTGCTGCACAAATTTTGTGTTG
This sequence comes from Garra rufa, assembly GCF_049309525.1. Taxonomy (NCBI): domain Eukaryota; kingdom Metazoa; phylum Chordata; class Actinopteri; order Cypriniformes; family Cyprinidae; genus Garra; species Garra rufa. Next base: position 21,164,282 of record NC_133375.1, on the reverse strand, counting down.
ATGAAGAGAAAAGGTTACTTGTAAGTCAACAACTTTTTATTCATTCATTTATTTATATATTTTTTGGTGCCATGCTAAAATCAACAGTAAAGATAAAACAAATTAATTTATGCATTTTTTATACACATGAATGAGAATAATGATTTCATTATAAACCTGTTGTGAGAACAAAATAATAAAATTTAGAATAAAGCCAACGCAACAATAAAATAGTACGATTTTGAGAATGAAGAAAACGTTCTTAGAATAAAGTAACATTATGAGATTAGAGGAAGTTGTAAGGAAACTAACATCCAATAAAGACATACCTCTAAAACACTTAACATGAAAAACATTTTAGAAGTATGTCCTATTTTTAGGTTATTTTTATGTATTATGTGTATATATTTATTATTGTTTTACTTCTTTCAGTTACTAGTCTCACAACACTTTGCAAATCTCTGTGCAAATACTGTGTTAAAAAAAAATGTAATTTAGACTATTCTGGAAATATACCAGCTTTCTGAAAATATATCAACAATCTCAAAATAGTATTTTCTTTTATTCCCATTCTGTTATAAGATTATTCTCTAAACATTTATGTGCATGTGTGTATGCATGTGTGTAGGTGTGTCAGTTTATATAATTTTTATTATGACATTAAAAAGATGTCATACTTATTTGAGAACATACCCTGATTTTAAAAATAATAAATAAAAGTAATTAAGTTTTTATAAATTCCATGTGGGTGTTCAAAGTAAAAATAACATGAAAAAAATATATTTTATTTTATTTTATTTTATTTTATTTTATTTTATTTTATTTTATTTTATTTTATTTTATTTTATTTTATTATTTCTAATTTATATGTGGTCAGATCAGATTATTTTTTGTTCAGACTGCAATTACTTTCATTTCTATATAGGACCAAACTGTTAAAGTTCGAACTTATTTTATTTTATTTATTTTATTTTATTTTATTTTATTTTATTTTATTTTATTTTATTTTATTTTATTTTATTTTATTTTATTTTATTTTATTTTATCTAATTTATATGTGGTCAGATCAGATTATTTTTTGTTCAGACTGCAATTACTTTCATTTCTATATAGGAACAAACTGTTAAAGTTCGAACTTTTATTTTATTTTATTTTATTTTATTTTATTTTATTTTATTTTATTTTATTTTATTTTATTTTATTTTATTTTATTTTATTTTATTTTATTTTATTTTATTTTATTTTATTTTATTTTTATTTATAATATTTCTAATTTATTTGTGGTCAGATCAGATTTTATTTTTTTTATTTTTTTCAGACCATTGTTACTTCCATTCCTTATTTGAACAGGTTTTTATTTTATTTTAAGTTTTTTATTGTAAGTTATTCTTGTGTAACCCATTTTAAGATTATTCTCAAAACATTTATGTGCATGTATGCACGCATGTATGTAGGTGTGTATGCCATTTTATTTTGACATGAAAAAGATGTCATACTTATTTGAGAACATACCTGATTTAAACAAAAGTAATAAAAAAGTAACCAGCTCTGACCTTTTTATAAATTCCACGTGG